>NC_071543.1:11277766-11578860 GCF_026979565.1 Vidua chalybeata | reverse complement strand
CTGCATCCCTTACCCAGCTGAGTGTGGAAATCTCCACGAAACACCCTGGTACTCGCTGAGCAGCAATGCCTGATGCTGAGCACCTGTGGAACAATTCTCATCCACCAGCAGCAGGAATGCCATCCATGAGAGCTAAATGACAGGATCCTATTTGACTGATGGGATCACTCACACAAGTGTGAAATGCAAGACCTTGCCAGTTGCTTAAAAATATCACTTATCACTAGTTGCACAGAGAGCAGAAATATTCCTGCTTCTGCCATATTTAAAAGGTACATAAATTGGCAGGTAGATAAACAAGAGAGAAAACTGTTTCAGGTGATTATCACTGCAACAGAAGTCAGACTTACTAGTAAACCTGAATAATTCAGCACTTAATCTCTGACTATTGCTGTAGTTTTCTATTGCTGATGTTCTCACAAAAAAAAAAAAAAAGTTAATTTCAAATTGTAACTACTGGTTTTGGAAAAAAATCCTACATAAAATTACTTTACTACAAATCTTAAATCTTAAGAAATTTCAGATTAATGAATTGGCCAATAGACAGCTAAATTTATACTGAAACTGTTTGGAAAAAGTCATTAGAAATCTGCAAAAAATTGTGAAATACTCTATAGTTGACAGAAAAATTGTTTAAAATCCTCCTAAACATCTTCCAGTATTCTAGTAAGTTGTTTAATAAAACCACATTGCTAACCACTGACTAGGAATACAACATGCCTCAATAATAAAATGAAGAGATGCTGATGGGAGCAGGTGATTTATTTTGTAGTATCTGTTACTAAGCACTTTATTGATAAAGCTTCGTCTGCATTGTTTCAGCTGGGCATCTTCTAAGAAGTATTTGCAAGACAATGTTACCAGGAAGGTTTCCTTCTCCTTCCTTTTCAAGATGATTCACCCCTTGTGTTCTGTGCAGGAGATACTAATTTTTGTAGCATGATTCGAATTTCAAATTGTACTGTAGTCTGTATGAAAAACCCAACAACGTCTGTGTATTCCAAATACTGTTACTTAAATATGTATGGATGTTGGAGATCGTACACAGTGACCTTTTATCCGTCCCAGATTGTAAACCTACTGTGAAGTGACGGGATGCGTTTTTTCTCTCCCCCCTCCTTTTTAAAGAAGCAATAAAACTGTACATTAAAAGACAGGAAGGACATTACTGAGTTACAAAAGAATGCCCCCTTCGTCAATAATTTGTAAATGTAAACAAAAAAGTTCAAGTAGAAAAGCAAACAAGTGTGCTGCTGCTTTGAGTAGGTTTTCTCACCCCATGTGGGTAGGGCAAAGTTCTTTACAGGCATCTCTTCATGGTGGCCATGAAGCATCTCCAAAGAGCCCTGATGTTCTACCAGATATCACTGGTGAAGCTGAGCTCCTTGGCTGACAAAGGTAGCAAGGGGCTGTTCCTGTGGAACTCCTGGGGGTCCTTGACGGCGTTGTTGAGAGGTAGCTGTCCGTTGAGGAGCGTCAGGGGGATGTTACAGTACGTGTGGTGGTTGCTGACGGAGGCCATGGGCAGCGTGGCCGCAGACACGTCGTACTCGTAGCCGCGGCAGTAGTGCCTCATGTGCACAGAGTCTGCCTGCTGGAAATCGCCCAAACCCGCCCGCGACTCCACCAGCGTGGCAGAGGTGCCCGTGACGGCAAGAGAGGGCACAGTCTGGAGGTCTCCAAAGAGGCCCTGCTCTGCAGAATCCAGGACCTGATGCCGAGACACCACCTCCTTTTTCTTCCCTGGCATTTCAAAGACTAGGCGCTTCCAAAACTTAGAATTCAGTTTGCTGCTTTTTGGTCCTTTCCACTTGACCACTGAGAGAAGTTTGATGGTGTGCTTTAATGATTCCACTTCGTGATAATTCACCTTCCCTTTTAATTCAGTACACTCAATCAAAATAACTTTGATTTCTCCACTGACTAGCATGTTATGGAGTCTGTTTTCCATCTCAAAAATACTCCATCCTCTCCTGAGAACATAGTCTGGAGTTAACACGATAATGAGTCTTCTGCTTTGCTCAACACATCTTGTGAGATCTTCAATGTAGGCTACAAATTATAGAAAGAGAGAAAGAGTAAAGAATAAAGAAGTCTATTGTATTAAAACATCAGGCTTGCAATCAAGTATAACAAAATCCTGCATTTTACTGATCCACACCATTTAAAACAATGGGCATTTCAATATACTCCAACAAAAATAGGATTGTGTATCACAAAATATTTCTATTTATGGAGTACACATAGAAAACTCCTTAATAACACCCTCCATCCTTTGCTATTTTCCCCTGTTCATTGCAGCAGGATGACATTTACATAATACCCTTGCTGTGTAGGTGCATTAGTGAATGAAACACACAGTTCACTTAGTGAAAAAAATATAGGTCGAAATCAACGCAATGTTTGTGTAAATTCTGACATTAACATTGGTTACAATTAACACTGTGCTGAGGGAAGCAGTGGTTCCCGTGTTCCAGATGCAAAGACATGAGGGTGCTACATAAGGGTGTATGAACCATAACTTGCAAAAGCTCAAAAAGAAATGAACCCTCATCACATGCAGAACTTGTGCTATTGCATAGAAGCATCATGGTAGCTTTTTCTTCTTTAGGTATTGACCACAAAAGCATAAGAACATTCTTTGTGGCTCAGTGGTCTGTTTTAATATCACAAACCTGTGCTTCTATGTACCCCAAGGTATTAACAGAGACTTCACAAGTGACAGGAACAAATGGAAAATTTAAACATATTGGAAGTATTTATTTGTTGAGACATCAGTGACAAAGAAAATAGTAGAATTCTTATATTCATGCATGCCAAGTAGTTGCAAATGATCAGTGTAAGCAGAAATGCCAGCCCCATCAGCAGCTCCATGATGCCAGTTTACTGAACTTCAAAATATTTGTGAAGTTGGACTTTGATCCCTGAGTTTCACTTATCCCAGGGATGGTAGGGAAGAGAAGCCAAATACACTGGTCTGACATGGAACAGGATGGGAAAGAGATCTACTTACAGACCTGATCCAAAACCCATTCAAATGAACAGACTTCATTCAACAAACTTCAATGTTGAATGGGTTTTAGGTCAAGACCAGAAAAATTAAATCCCTTGAACAAAACCACTAAGGGCAGAAAATGCTCATTGGTTGCACAGTATTACAACTGCAAGCTCCCAGACAGGATATCTTTGTGTTTTTAAACTACATGAACCTCTTGACCATGCTATTGGGAATGTGCTGCCTGACAACAGAGGAAGTGTTAGAAATGAAGACTTGGACACAAGAGCTGCACAGAACAGATCTTTACTCAGCACAGGGCAGGACCTCTCTTACACATCTGCCCTCTAGCAAGAACAATAATTACAAATAACATCATTAATCAACATCTGTTACTGCAAGACTCATTTTATAGTCCCAGGCACCATACCACAGCATGCTTATTCACACCACTTCCAGTAAAGTAAATTGCTACAAAATAGGCCAACAGGAACATTCTAAAATAGCTTATTTTCATGAGACTGAAGGCATAGTTAGCATCAAATCTGCCTTTACCAATGTTTTATTTCACCACTTAGCAGCAAGAAGAATTTCTTTCACAAATGGAAAAAAGAGGCAATTGCAAACATCCCACAGACACACAAAAATTTAAGACATACACATACATTACAAATGTCTATGCAACAATCCTGACTTTTAGTTAATGGTTTATGACTTTTTAATCATGCAGCATTTACAGTTGTTTTTGTTTTTTGTTTCTTGAAATACTTTATGAGGAAAAACCCCCCATTGTTCTGTGTAAAATAGTTACTCATTAATGAAAAAAAATTCAACATTAAATCCATGGGAGAGGCAGTGGAGCGGGGAGAGAATCAGCAACAATGAGAAAATGATAAGCAGAACTGGTGAAACAAAACTTAAGGAAAGGTAGAAATGTTCAATACAATGGAAAGATATTATCCCAATGTATCAACAGCTCAGACTCTTCATTTTCTTCCTTTCTTTCTGCTCCCAAAAAGAAAGAATTTAGGTGGGAAGCTTCATCATTAGAGGTTGAATCTGCAAGATACAGTAAAACAACAAACTATCATGCATCTTTCCTGAGACATATTCATCCCTCCTCCAAACTCTCAGAACACTGCTATGCACAAGACAATTCCCTGCAGGACACAGTCCTGGGCAGTACCATATGTCCAGGGTAGTGCTGAGCACGGCCATGCGTATCCAAATGCATCCAATTGAGAAAAAATACAAATAAAAGAAAAACAAACAAAAAAATCACTCCACTTTCATCTCTTCAAATATCCAGCACCAATCATTTCAATAGCAACACCCCAACAATAATCCATCACACCATCACAATCAAAAAGTCATCGGCCTTTGCCTTGGGCAAACAGGGTGGAAAGAAGACGGGAGAAATTCCCTATTTTCTTGGGTGGACATTTCTCTCCTCTGTGCTTCTCACATCTCTTTTGGATGCCCACCTTCCTTACAGGGTATCTTACACATTAGAGCTCTGTGCTCAGCTGAGCAGTGAACACCTTCACAAACGGTCTTGAGGTGATCCCTCAAATTCCACGTTTGGAGCTGGTCACTAGTGGACATGGCCAATGAACAGGGGACATGTTGATGCACTGAGGGTAAAGTACACTGAGTTACAAGAAACTGGAACCCCAAATTTCCAGCCATCTGGTCCAGAAGTACTTAGTACTCCCACTAACTCTAGCTTGGGACTGCTACTGAAGGCAGGTGGCAATTTTCCTGGAGCCTGTGGCTCCATTGGGTGCACTCTACAATATGTCAAATTTGCACCACTTGAACATTTCTGTGAAGAAAAGCATGGGGAGACAGATTCCTGTCCCTGGAATTTCCAGCTTTATTTTTCCCACTGGTACCAATCTGACTGCATAAACCTCTGAGTTGCTAAATCATCTGCTCTCCTTTTACTTTAGAATTGGAGACTTCCCAAAATCTCTCAGGTTCAGTTGTCTGTCTCAAGTGTTCACTCTATTAGAAGGTACTAAATCTAAGCAATCTATATTGCAATGTGAGATGGAGAAAAGGTTGTTTTTACCTTTCCAGCGAGCTAAGAAATTATTGTCAGGCAGTGGCTCAGTTTCATTTGCAAGAAAAAAACTGAATAGAAAGTTCAGGAATAATGTCACCAACTAGTGTCAGCTGTAAAGCTCCAGAGCAACATATTTCCATCAGATAAATAAAATTTCACTGTAACTTCACTTTTGCTGCAGGAGTTGTCAACTTCAATGATATTTCATTGTAAGGGGAGAAAAAAAAAAAACCACTGTCTTGGTGAAGTCAGTATGGAATTATTCACTTTCAAGTCCCAAGGATTGTATTTTATCATAAATTAGAATGTAAAACTAAGATGTCAATGTTAGATCGAACCCACTTGTTTTTACTGAAAAAACACATTTTAAATTTTTACCGTTCCTCCCCCTCCTTGAAACAGCATTTTGCAGTATGGTACAAAACTCTTCTCAAATTGTTAGCAATTGCCATAGTAAAAAAAGAAAATTTACATTGTGAGTGGCTCTATCAGTAACTTACTTTGCATCACCTTCAATGCAATGCCCAAGGAGGAATGGATAGCAAGAAGTGTTATATCCAAACCCAAACATTGCTTTAGTCTTGCCAGCAAATGGCAAGCAAATTTGTCCTGACAGCAAGTATTTGCTCACCAAACACCATCTACATGTAATGATGCTGAACTGGAGCTTGAAGCACTGAAGAAGAGAATTTCAAGAAATGCATCCCATTTGAAATTGAATCATGTGCAACTGCCTATGGAATCCTTAATGAGCTACATTAACCACAGGCTGGAAGGAAACCTAATATGCAAGCAGACTAGGAGCAAGGAAATTAATGAACACTATGGGCACAGAGTTGCTTACACAAAGAAATGACTTACTAACCAGATTCAGATGATTTGCAGGAGTTGAGGGAGAAGGAAAAAAATACTAGAAATCATATAAAATCCTATGGATATTTTTGGGAAATATGGTTTGCAACACTATGAGAACCAAAGAGTATCTACCATCAAACCCATGCTGGTTGGTTCCTGGAAATAACCAGCCTTTCTGTGTTTGGCAGCGTGACCATCACTTGAGAAAGTTATTTATAGAAGAGTAATTCAGTCCTGGTTTCCTAGCTGAATGGTTCCCAAACCCTGAGTCTGATTACTTTATTATAACACCAATGATTTTGTGTCTTGCTTTTCCTATTTATTAAATATCCTTTGCTTCTCTTAGCTTGGACCAGAACAGCTGAAACACAAAGCAGAGTAATGGCCCCTTCCCAGAGAGAGCCCAATCCCAGGATGAGCTGAGGGACAGCTGATGAGTTTAACATAAAGACACAAATAATGCAGATTAGTGCACTATAGGACAGGCAGCACTTCTGCCTTTTGTTCATATTTATTCCTCTTTCAGCTGACATCCATGTGTATCCCTGCTACCCTCACCCATGCCTGACATTAAAAGTAAGGTTCATACAAGGCAGACAACCAGGGACTCCTGAAAGGAGTTTGTGGAGCTGGATACCAAAGAAATGGCATCCTGTACTTAACTAAGGCTCCTTGGGAACCCCAGACACATGGGCCAACTGGGTTTTCTTCATGCAGGAGCCCAGGAAGCTGGAATTCACCAGGCAAAAACCACACAGATGGGCAGACAAAACTACAAAGTGCCAGAACTACAATATTGACCATTGTGTGCTTTTTATCACATGCCTTAGGCTCTCTCCCCTTCTGCTGAGAACTTCTAATTTTTCAGGTAAACAAGTATTTTTATCCATCACTGTCGTTCTTTTCACTGCCCAATCTTCATACCCTGGGCTGAGCTGGAGTGAATTGTTGGTGCTTTTTCAATTCTGTCAAGACCAAATGCACATGTGCTTAGAGAACAACTAGGTGATGCTCTAATAGATATGTATGGCTGGTATTAAAAGTCTAACTTGACAATTTTTACCTCTTAACTTTCAGGTTTTAAAATAATTTACAGAAACCAGAGAGAGAAATACTTTCCTCTGATGTAGTCCTGATTATAGAAGAGTGAGGTGCAAATAGATATTTTTCGCTGTAGACATCATCCTTGGCAAGACAAAAAATGGCTCAGGTGAAAACAACTCATTCTATTAACCCCCCCACCAACTACTCAACTCCTCAGGTCTCCTAACCCTGAATTAAAAAATCTCACAGACCTTGAGTATTGTGGAAAAGGGTTTGTAAAAAGAGCCCTGAAAATGAATAGGGTGAAAACAATGAGAACTGCTCAGGAATTCAGTAACAAGTGCAAGTGCATCTCAGGGATCCCAGTCTCCTTACACAGGGTAACTTGTCAGGTTAGGCCTAAGTTACCTGGCAGGGAGGTGTGTGTGCTGTCAGCTTTGACAGAACGAAGAACACTCATCCTGATGAGACCAAAGAGTATTCTTTAAGAAAGAACAGTTGCTACAGTACTTCCCATAACATGCAACTCACTTCCTGGGTTAAATGTCTCCATTGCCATGTCTCCCTGCTGGGTCACCAGTCTTGCCTTCCATGGCTGTGTGGGATTCTGTTCCATCTTGCCAGCTCAGGGACTTGGATCCATCCGTGCTGCTCTCAGGCAGCACCGAGAGTCATCACAAAGGTCCCTGCTGGCCACGGTGTGGCGGGTGTTGCTGAGGCCATTGGCATCCTTCATGGTGCCTCTCCCTCCCACTAGGACAAAATGCTCTGCTGAGATAAAATTTGTATCCCAGCAGGACTCTGAACCAACACCTACTGCAAAACATGACTCAGCCCCATCTGACCTGAACCCTGGGATCTGCTTCCCAATGGTGAAGAGGTGGCCTCAGTCCCTACAGCCAGCACCTCTGTCCTCCTGGGGACAGCAGCAGTCGCTCCATGGACATCCCTGAACCAGACACCGAGCTGAAAGCAGAGCTTGGACATGTCCCAGGCACAGCACATCTGGCTGTAATCTCTCCCTCAGCTGCACAGGGACATGCAGAGCCCATCACAGCTTTCCCCCAGAGGTTAGCAATGAGCCAGCTGGACAAAAACACAATCAAACTTGTCCCTGAATTTTCCCCAAGTCAGCTTTTTAGGTTGGTTGTAGAACTGCACAAGAAAATTAACGAAATAGTATTTGACAAATCTATTTTTTGCCTGCTCTCAAATGCAGGGAGCAGCTGTAGGAGCTGCATGCCAAGAAGGAATGAATGGTGCACACCCTCCCGTGGCAGCTCCTCACAACTGCAGGCATTGCAGGAAGCACCAGCCTTACACAGCTCCAGGCTGCACTGCTGGGGTGACGCACACCAAGGTACACAGGATGCAGAAGGACACACATCAGAGCAGAGAGTGGGAAACGATTACATTGATGAAAGTAATTTACCCTGAAAGATGAGGAAGCGAAACATGTAAGAAGAGATATTTCCTAAAATACAACGGTAGCTGTGATCAACCCCCCATTTTTCTACAGAAATCTACCCTAGAGAGCTCTATATTTTGTCACATCTGCCACTTTTTGCGACAGTCACTCTAAAACATGCTGTTTTCCTCTGAAGTTTCTAGCAGGCCCATTCCACATCACACTGCCTGCACTAAGCACTGCAAGTCCTTGTGAGAGTGGTGAGTACTAGGCAGAACACAGGCACGCTCCACTGCTCCAGGGCACACGGAGAGCTCACAAATGCAGGAGGCAGAGTCCTCCCTCCTTCCCCACCCTCACCCTCCCTCTAGCCCCTCTTGAAATAAAGTGCTTTCCCCCATATCTTTTTCAAAGCTAAAGCATGCAAATCACACTCATTTCAGCTCCACATTTTATTCTGCCTTGTCATTATGTCTGATTAGGCGTTCTTGAAGCTCCATGTGTTAGAATCAGGCCTTTTCATAATACTGAAGAAGTGAGTTTGAGAGGAAAGAAGAAGGATTAAATCTGTGAATGTTCATAAATGAGAACTGACATTTTCAGGTACCCTACATTTTCAGGAGAGGTTTAATGAATATCCAAAGTGATGGCAAGTATTTGCTGAGTGTCTTGCTGACAAGAATAGACAAAAATAAAATACCATGCTGGCTGGAACAACAATTTGAGAAAAGAATCTCATTTCAGATTAACCTGTGCTTCAGCATAGTTATTATTGAAGAGTTAACTTTAAACTTCTTAGTTCATTTGCATAATTGCTATGTCTAACTCTGCTATATTGTTGGATATGAAACAACTAGTTACAACAATTCTGTGGGTTTTACCACAAAAATATGTATTTTATCTTAATAATGTCTAAAAATTTGATATAATTTGCTTATACTGTAAGAAATAAGAAAGCTAAGAGCCAAGTCCCCTTTCTGTAATTTCTCACAACGGGAGAAAAACTTACACCTTGCAGGGGCAAAAAGAAAAAGTGAATCAGCTCTAAACTAGGAGCTGAAAATGCATGTGATAAATTCAAGCCCTCTGCACAGGCCTTTCATGATCTCTGGTGAGGCTCTGACTCCTCTTTCTCAGTGGAAAGGGTTCAGAGCTCTGTTTCCAGCACTCTCAAAGGTCAGAGAAGAAACAGGCTCTGACTCCTGGGTCAGGCACTGGTGCTTGGCACAGTGAGGCAGCAGTTTCAAGTCTTTTGGCAAGCAGGTTGTAATGCAGCTATGCTCGAGCTATTCCATGTTTGGAGACATCTGCTCCACTACAGCCATTGCTTTGTTCTCTTGTTCATATTTCCTACACAGTAGCACATACAGAGAGAAGTTCATGTTCTTTTCTATTGTTTTTATGTTTTTATGAAAGTAATTTGGAGATGGAATTTATAAAAAAAAAAAAAGCTGTTTTTTTCACAAGGGTAGCACTTCAAATAAATGTGATATTAAAGCAAACATACTGTGCATTCAAAATTCATCAACACAATGGATATGATTTGTGGTCTTTTTGATTTGCTCAAAAATGAGTCTGGTAGAAGAAATGACATAACTACCACTAGGAAAGCATTGACCTTTGGAAGAGACATCCAAAGGTGCTGCTGAATCTTATGAGACTTCCAAGTTAAGGAAAAACTCAAAAGACAACAGAAAAGATGACTTTTACTTGGAAAGCTGCTGCAGAGAAAACAACTAATCACTGAAAAAAATAATAATCCCATTTTCAATGTAACAGAGATGATAAAATCTTTTAGAAGGTTTCCTGCTTAGTTACCTGTGTTTGATGTAGACATTTTGGACTTGGTATTGCTTGCAGTGCTGCAGCCTTCCCTGTAGGAAGGTCCAGCTCCTGCCCCCACTGAAATCAATGGCAGTTCCCTCTGATTTCAGTGGTGCTCCAACAGAGGACTCAAATTTGCAGTGCTGAGGAAACTTTTCCAATCTTTGCAACCACTTCCCAAGGTTTTCCATATCTAGTTCTTATTGCACAGTCCAGGCCTTTGTGACACATCAGACAGAAATTAAACTGAAAGGTCAGAAATACTTACTTCCACTAGGGATCAGGTCCCTATCTGGAATGAAGAGCTTATATCCATAGTGCTTTTCTAGAACATCTGGCAGAATTTCAAGTGCAAACTGCTCCTCTTCATTATTATCACGATCTAACGCATCGGGATCCACTTTGGTGTATGAAAGATAAGCATCATATTCTTTGTTGTCTGTAAGAAAGCAAATCATGTTCAGCCTGCTGTTTGCAAGAGCACTATAAGGATCACAGGAGAGTACTGGGAAATTGTATTATTCCTTGAAACCACCAAGCATTTCCCAACAAAATGGGGACTTTTCACAGGAACATATAATCTGGCTTCCAGGCAGAAATCTCATGGATCCTTTCAGTTTTCTTCTGCATGCTGAGCAGTAACTCTTTTCCATGTGGTCAGACACATGCCACAGCTGAAAAGATCATGGGCAAAATTTTCATGCAAATACTAAAGTGGAAACTTTTATTCTAAGCCTTTACATATTTGTAATGCAATTATTTCAGCTTCTGTTCCTCAAGAGTTCTAGTAGTATGTTAAAGTTTTCAGCTTGGAAAAATTTTGAGCCCGGAAAATTTTGAGCAAGGAACATTTCCTTCCATAAGTAATTGTGAGAAAAGACATGACTTAATTCAAACAAATACTGACTATTCAGAAAACAATGCCAAATACAAAAAGTTAAAGCTTTTTTTTTTTTTTTTTTTAGAAAATCCCATAGTTTTAAAAGTCAATACTATAATTTTGGATCACAATCCACTTGATTTCAAATCTCCTGGATTTGAAATACTTGGGGATCACATTATAAGAGAGACAAATAACTCCCATAAAGGGCAACATTCCTTCTCCTCTTCCTCCTCCTGCCCAGCACTGGGGCTTGTCTCCAGCTCTGCTTCTGAACCATGGAGCTAAGAGCTCATGAGTGTGCCAGGCACAGAAGTGGTGCCACCACAGAGCTGGGGACCCACGCTGGGATCAGACTGTCTTAGCGACATTTCTCTTTGTATTCCTCTGCAGTAATGGAAAACAGTATATTGAAAAAGTCAACCTTCAGCAATTCAGCCTCCAGGGAAGAGCCCAGCTGCCATTATTTACAGAAAATGAAAAATCAAATAGTTAATGTTGTGAGAAGAAAACTGCATGAATGGAGGGTTTCTGAGTACCAATTATCTATAAAGAATAGTGCACATGAAGGATAATTAAAACAGCCAAAATTCCTCAGTATATTCTGATAAAAAGAACAAATACCTAATCACAATAAAATATATCTCTTGACGACCTTGAACTGACGGTTACTTATAATTCCTGACACAAAGCCAGACCCATGAGGGTCAGAGCTGTAGTCAAAGCATGTGAATAATTCCATATTTGTAAAAGGCAATTTGCCTAGTGTCACCATGGCTGTAGGGGACGATGGAAGATGTCCACCTGGCTTGCTGACATTCCTCTGAAGTGAACAGGCCAGCCAGCTTTGGAGGCCTGTCCAAAACCTGCCGCTCTGTCCATAAGGAAGCCTGCCAAAACCTTTTAAGTGACCCCAGGGGCAGCATCCCTGCCCAGGTCTGGGAGCTGCGGAGCCCTGACGTCCCCGGCTGCAGAGCACCGCGGTCCCCGAGCCCCCTGCCCCTGCGGGGGCACGGCTGCCCTGCCCACTCACCTCAGCTCCCAGTGCCAGCCAGCAGGGTGCTGGCAGAAGCAGCTCCCTCGGGCTGCTGGGAGCTGGTGCAGTGGTGGTACAGCTCCACAGCCTCTGCTGGCTCCCCACAGGCTCCATGCACCAGGGCAGAGGAGAAGCTGCCCACACTCACCCACCACTGGCTCTGGGAGCTCTGGGAGCAGCAATGTTTGGAGTCATTTCCTAAATGGATCCTTTAATCCTCAGTGCCATTTTCTCTAAAAGCAAAGGTACACACAACACAGGAAGTGTGTGTGTCCAACATTGCTTACGTGGGATATTTTTAGAAATAGGAATAAAGCAGATCTGTTGAGTTCCAAATCTTCTTTTTTAAAGAAATACACATAAAAGTGGAAAATGACCCTGAGATTGCATCTATACAGCTGAGTGCTCATGGGAGCTGGGTATGCTCCCACTACTGCCTACATGAGAAGAAACAAAGATCCCCACATATGCTTTGACTTCTGTAACACTCTGCCTCCATCTTTCATCCTGCAGGATCAGAATGAGACACAAAGCTGTGAAAGGTCTACAGTTATGCACTGGAAAATAAAAGGTTGTTTTCAAAATTTATAGGCACACAAAATCCCCTATGTACTCAAGGGGCTTCCTCTAAACAACCAGAAAATAATATTGTTTCATAAATTAAAAAGTGATTGAACCAAGGAAGTTACATGAGTAAAAATGCAGCAACTTCACACTGAAAACACAGGATAAGCAAATTGAAGCAGGCTGGAGGAAGCATACCAACATACTTTTGGTTGGTATGAAGCAGGGATATTATGTTGGTAGAATCCCAAGGTGTTTCAGGTAAAGTACTTCTCAGATCACATAATCTGACCTTTCCCATTGTCCTAGGTACCAGTATAAATATTGTGCCATATTGTAGAGTATGGAAAAAGCATAATTTTAGTTTTTTCCCAATCATACATGAGGATTGAGAAAGAGCAAATTTCCTGATCTCTATTCCTGCTATTTATCACAGAATCACAAAGATTCTGAGCTGGAAGGGACCCACAAGGATCACCCTTCCTCTTTGTAAAATCCCCTAGATGTCATTCCATCCATTCTCCACGACTCCTATGGATTTCATCCTAGTGGAACCTTTTCACACCATATCTACTCATTGTGAAACAGAAACATTTATTACTGTGATAACAGAACAGCCAATTGCAGAAAGAAACATGTCTATGCAACTGCACTTTGTTTTGGCACTGTGGAAAATATATTCCCTGCTCTCTTTTCAAATACATTAGAGTTTCTGAATGTACCATTCCAGAGCCTATGTGACTGCTAAATGTTGCAGTGGGCTATGGCAAGCATCTGTATTTGAATACTGCAGTTTCTCTCTTTAGGAGATACTACTTAGATGCATATTAATAGCACATTAATTATAAAATTAGTGTTAAGAACATAGTAATAGGATTTAAAGACTGGGATTTAGTTTACAGGGCTTACTCCAACTTCATAGGAGAAAGAATGTTCTATATTCAGGAGAATGAAAGCTTCAATTTAAAAATACAAGTTTAGCTTTAGGCACCAAACAGAATATATGCTAGTGAGAGGGAAGGTGGGGGAAGAAAAATGGAAAAAAATCTGGCTTATTCCTAAAGATACTCCCCAAGCAAGCTGCACATTCCCACCAAGTTTTTTACAGTCCCCAATGGACTGAGGTAACCAGTTAGCCTCATATCACCTCTCCTTAGTCAGAGGAGGTCACTGGAAGCCTGGTGGCAATTTAGTGAAAATGCTTCCTGAAGAACACCTGATGAAAGGCTGCTCAGATGGACAGTGTGGATCTCAGGAGAAGGGACCCTGGGCACATGTGGCACTGGACACATGAATGTGAAGAGTTCACAAATGACATGTGAGCCTCTGTAGCAGACTCATGAACAATTCTTCTGGCTGCCTTTTGCTCATGGCAGACTCCAGTGACATTTCTCTGGAAAGACTCATTGATCTCAGGGGACTTTGGGAGAAATTCTTAGGGCTTTACACTGTTGTGTGTTTAGTAGTTTAAACTAGCAGCAGGTGTCTTTTAGGATTCATTTCAATCTCACCAGTTTGGGTCTCTGAAATACTTCCATTGCATATATTGAGTTTTCTGTGCAACTGCTTACCATCAGCTGCTTCATCTCCTCCAAAGTTCTGTCTGTAGAACAGCATTAACTCTATGTTGTAGCACTTATAGATGGTCACGAGCAAAATAAGCAGAAGAAGAATGGCTCCCAGTCCTCCAGCAAGTTCTATTTTGTAGATCAAATCTAAAATTAGCAAGGAAAGGCAAAAAGGTTATGATCTTTCCAAGCTATATTTTTTCTAATCCACTGTACAATTCCACATAAAATTGTGCAGCTTCCAATTACAACCACCATAACATTAAAAATGCCTAATAATTTTGTCCATTGCCTATTACTTAATTTTACTCATTTACTCCATCTACTGCCCATCTGAAATCCAGAATGCATTTGAGGATATACATGTAAATCTCCTACACAGGAACTATGCAGTGATTTTACACAGAGGAGTAACCAACTTTTAATGAGCTGGTGGAGTTTGAAACTTTTGCATTGGTAGTATGCATCAAATGCTGTATGCAGCATGTGAGAACAGATTGGCCAGGATCTGGTCCCTTCCCCTCCAAATTAGACAGCTTTGGTTTTCTATTTGTGAAGCCTGTGGACAAGCTGATGTCAGTTGCCAAGCCAGGGCTTCAGCTGGATCACTGGAAAATGAGTTGAGCTTGCAGGAAGCACACAAGAAGCAGGAGCACACATCAGGCTGCAAAGAGCCTCTTTGTCATGGCTGCTAACAGAGTTCTCACATATTTGTAGAGTTCACATTATACTTTAATGGGACTGAGTGTTAGTGAGAACTTCCTACTCAGATGCTTTTGTTAGGAAACATCACAAGAACCCAAGGAACTTCACGAATGCATCCAGACACAGTGATCCATCTTTTACAGCTGGGGAAACACGCTTAGAAAAGAGATGCAGCATGTTCAAGGTCATTCAGCAAACCAATGACAAAATGGGATAAAACCCTTTGGATACCAGTCCAGAGCTCCATCTGATGCAAGGGACTAACTTGAACAGCATTGCTCTTTATCCTTAAATGTCCTCTGAAAGCAATATTGCTCCTAACACCACCTGGCATATTACTTAGCCATAAAAGACAGGGGATGACAATTTGACTCTCACAGCCTGTATTGGTTCAGATAAGATGTCATGAAGATATTTGTTGCTGTGACAAACACAGTGAGAAGTTGCCAAACTCATACAGGCGGGACAAAGTTCTTGTGATCTTTACGCTTCCAAAACTTAGGCCAGAAAAAATTACTCGTATGTCATTTGTGTCACTTTCAAGACAAAAAGCAAATTAGCTGAGTATCTTTGGGGGTTATTTTTGCCTCACCATGCCTTCTATTTCAATAATTAACATCAGATGTCAAGCTATTCCCAGTTTACAGTATCTGTGATGTCTGTCTGGCAAGAAGTCATGGACTAATAGATGGAAAAGTCTATTATAATAGCTACTTAATCTTTGAGAACACAGGGAATTCATGAGACTTTTACTACACTGCATGATAAAGCCTGCATGTGCTCTGGGGGATAAATCTAGACAAATGGAGAACAGAGTAGGTTAAAATCACTTTTGAAGGGATTTTTTTTTTAATTGTATTGAATCTTTTTTGCTAGGAAACAGAGATGATGGCAAAACTGCCAGCTTGGAAGGAAAGAAAATGCTGAGCCTTGCAGCCCACACAGGAGCACAGAGTTGTGTCCACTTTGGTAGGGGGAATAGCAGGGTATTAAGCAAACCCACAAAATCCAGCTGGAAAGGCAAAACTGATCAGCTTTTGCATGTCCAGTATTTGTCCTTCTGCCCCATGAACTCTCCTAGAGTACAGACATAAGGAGGGAGAAAGCTGAGGCTTTTGAGCTCTCCTTATTTCCATTCCAAAGTGAAATCAACGAGAAAAACCCAGGATGTTCAATTTTCTTGCCTACTCTACTTAGCCTTGGCATCTGATTAATTCCTTCCTCTTCCAGTGGTCCTCACTGAGATAAATAAGGAAGCAGCATATCCAACACTAGAAAAGAAGTTGAATATGGTCTCTGTGCTCTAAGAATGACTGAAAAATAGCAAATAGTAATATTGATAGTTTCTAGTGTAAAGTAATGTAGAAGGACCTTGCCACAATATATTACACATATTACAGAGGATCATGGTCTTTAAAATAGCAAAAGTCTCATAAATACCCAATAAATGAGAGACAACTACATTTTAGAAGTTCCTCATAATTTAGGGATTTATCAGTATCAAACCCATCCCCCTTTAAATGAGTTCCTTGCATGCCTTAAATTAAAGGCAGCCTCCTTGAAAAAAATCATGAGGAAAAGTCATAATAATCTTTACTTTTATCTCAATTCGCTACTTCTTACCACTAAAAGCATGGTCTGACTTTATTCTGTGGTTTCTGACAAGTTATTTATCTTTCAGGACAGTTATATTATAGACTATGTAGACTTCAGTCACTAAATACTGGACTGTTTTCAAACCCTTTTGAAGGGAATCCTGAACTATTCCCACAACTAAGGGACAACTGGGTGTATATTGCATTTCCATGTTATTTGAGCACCAAATATGCCAGGACAGAATGGAGGAAAAAAAATAAAAGCAAACCAAACCCAGGAATGTCCAGAACTTATTTCTGAACTGCTTGAAAGCAAGTTACAATGTGGTCTTGAATTAAGTCAGTAAAGTATGTGACAGCAGCCAGTTGTGTTCAGGTCTTAGGAGCATGTCTGGCTCTGCCTTTGCATTGGTAGCTTTGGGTTTGAAACTTGATTTGGTTCTTTTTCAGGTGAAAACCCCAAACAATAAAAATGATCCTAAGTGATGGCACATGCTCTGGGGCTATTGCTACACTGGGGCTGTGCAAAAAGTCACTCCTGTGTTCTCCTGAAGGTTTGAGGGGACTTTACCACTAATACAGCAAAAGATTAATTTTCCCTGAACATTTGAACAGCTAATTTTTCTTTTGTTTTTCAACACAAATTATGTGTTAAAAATAACCATCTGATGTCAAAACAAGAACTCTAGAAAATATTATACAACATCTACAATTTAGATTTTGGGTTTATTCCTGTTTTTCATCCAAGCCAGAAAAAAAATAAACCAAAACAGAAGAGAGGGCAGATCTGGAGACAAAACAGAACTACTGTCAAACATGGATAATGCAGCCTCTTGTCAAACATGGATAATGCAGCTCTTAACAGGTAAGTCTTTGGAGGGAGGGGGATTTCTCTGACTGAGAGATCTGTGCTGCAGCACATTGCAATAGAAATCCCTTCTTTGACACACACAAAGGATGCTGGTCAAAGCTTTCTGCAAGTCCTGCTCTAAATCTTGTCCCAGTTCAGTAAATACAGTAGTATTTCCTGACTCATGAATATCTCATGAAAATCTAAGCTGAAGAAAGTTAGGATAAGAAGCAATTAAATCAAGTTGCAGAAAGGAAAAGTTTGGTCAAGTATTTGTGAGAGCTTAATAAATAACAAACAGGACAATGGGACAGGCAGTCAAAGGACACAGTAAAATACAGTGGTTATTTTAAATGACACTTTAATAGCCTGAAAATCAACTACTGAGAGTGCCTGAGGGGAATATAAGTTTTCTACAGCCACAGTGCAGAGAGAAATGAAATAGTAGCTGCAAAGTCATCCTTTCCACCTTCAAATTCTGTATTCAGCAGTGCTTCTTCCATAATTCCAACAGAGCCCTGAAATATCTGCATTTTTTTTTTGTTATAAATAAACCGAGCTTGTTATTCTACTATATGCACACAGTGCCAACAGAGATACACTTACTATCAGTTGTATATTTATGAGGTTCAGTGGAAGGAAAGGTAGAACACTTTTTGCACTAGACACTAATCCTTCATCATGATGACCAGATTCCTTAATTAAAGCTGGGACAAGCTGTCAGTTTAGATCACAGAATTGTAGAATTGTTTCGGCTGGAAAACACCTCCCAGATGATTGAGTCCAGCCATTAACCCAGCACTGCCAAGCCCACCACTAAACCATGTCCACGAGGGCCACATCTATGTGGCTTTCAAATCCCTTCAGGGATGGTGACTCCAGCATCTCCACATCCTTTGCCACCTGGCAGCTTTCCAGCCCCTCTGCCGCAGCCTGGAGCTTGCTGTGACCCAAGAGCAGGTCCAAGCACTTGGCCTTGTGGAACCTCAGCCCATGGATCCAGCCAGTCCAGATCCCTCTGCAGAGCCGTCCTGTATGGAAGTTTGTAGCAGATAGTAGAATAATCTGCTAGATCAACATTCCTTTATTCCAACTTTGCCACAGTGAAAGCACACAAAGGACTGGAGACGCCCTTTCAGATTTGCCTTACGAAAAGGATTCTTCTCCTGTTTTGGTAAAATAATTTACATCCAAGAGTGATGGCAGAACTCTTTAGTCAATCTCCTGTGCTGATGTTCTGTGGTTTCACATAACAGCTTTGCCCCAAGGGTGGAACCTTCCCTTGCTTTCCCAACAATTACTATCTTATAGCTTTTGTGTTTCCTAATATACTGTATCTCAGAGAGATCAGCATCCCATCTAAATGTCAGCCCACTTATGAATAGGAGAGCTGATTGAACAAACAACAGAAGAACTGCCATGAGATACTGTTACACTCCCTTGACAGTGACTTTTTCAAACACTGAGCACAGCAGCACTTTTAAATTGGGCACATTCAAATCCCAACGGTTTCCTTTCTGCTATAGGTAATTTTTCAGTAGTGGTGTTCTCCATTCAGGAACAGTATCAAGTAAGACAACCATGATGGGGTAACTCTCTATGTATTTGTAGCTCCCACTGCATGTTTTCATTCCTGATGCAGTTAGAAATCAAAATGCATGGAAATAGCTTAAAATTTTCAATTTAAAACACAAAGCCAGAAAGTGGAGAAGCATGAGAACATCTGGCCTCACTGTCAGGGCACCTGTTCTAAGAAACGTAAGTTTTAACTGGCCTAGTTAGTCAGTTTTGGGTCAAATTCATAGGTTGTTTAGTCCAAAATACTTCCCCTGATTATTGGTGCCTTATGGGTGACTGTATTCCAGGCAAGTGCATCATCTGCAAGGCCAATTTTCTAGACACTGAAGAACAATCCATGATTTTTTTTCCCCACAAATGGTAAACTGAAGCTGTACAGAAGCCCACTTCAGCTCCAAGCAGGCACACAGGAGTCCAGGCTGGCTCAGAGAGGTCAGCAGGACCTCTGATTGATGTGTTGCTGCTGAGGCAGGTGAGGTCACAGATAACTAAAAAAGGAGAATTACCTTTTTTGCGCAGAAGAACACTGGCGTGTTTCCGTCCATTTCTGTTCTCCACGTGACATGTGTAGTTAGCCAGGTCTGCCTCCTCTACAGCATCAAAGATCAATGTCAACTCAACTTCTTTTTCTCCAAGATGTTCTCTGAGGAGTCTGAAAAGAAGGATACAGCCTTTGCTTTTACTGAATTAACATGGATGGCAGATTCCCAAAAGCACTATGGTTTCTCAGCACCTGACAATGTTCCTTGGCCTCCTTCACTCCTGGAGAAGGACTTAAAAGGAGACTCATGTTGCCTGAAAGAGACTTCACAGAGGTGTTTTTCATGACCACCAGAAGGCTTTTTCTCCTGCCATGTCTAGTGAGGAGCTGAACCAAGTGCAGGAATAGTGGCCATGAACACAGTGGTTATATGTGGCTTCTTTCTTGGCTCCATCAGAATTAAATGCTAAAAACAATGCTTCTTTTAAAAGAAGTGACAAATATCCATTTTCCAGAAGCAGGATGTGCTACTAAACCATCAGTGAACAAATTACAGGGCAATTTAAAGGCTGGATATTGTGATACATTTTAATTCAGTCTGGAAAATCAACAAAAGGAGCTGTTCTACTCTGGAATTTTCCTCTGTTTTCTGGGGCTGGATCCTGACTTTTAAGGGCAACAGTGTCAAGAACAAGAACTCTCTGCTCCTTTGAGAGGAAAGAGGAGACATGCAAAATAAAATAAAAGTTCTATCAGACTTTCAGGCCAAAGGTACAGCCTTTTCATGTCATTGTTCTCATGTGAACATTAAAAAGAATGCAAAATAAATGCATGTTTTCTGCTGCTGACATTCTAAAAATACAGTACCCTATTCTCTCAAAGGGCTTATCACTTGCTCAAGAAAAAGTTGCTGCTCCTTTGAACAGGGAAATGTAACGTCAAGTAAAATCCACCAGATTAATTTGATCCTGTTTGTGTAATGCTGCACAAGAAGGTAAACAGCAAATGTGGGGTGGCCTCACAGCACCTGTGAACTCACCACTGCACGTGGTACTTTGGTGAGTCTGTTCTCTGAAAAGACTGTACAGCACTGCGAGGTAGAGGTAGAAATAAAACCCAGGTCACCAAAAAATAAATATTTTTTCCCAAGACCAAAAGGAGGAAACTGAACAGGAAGTAATGAACCAGAATGCTGCCTGCCCTGGCTGGAAACTGCTGCTGGAGACATTCACATTTGTCAGTAATGACAAAACCCAAGCTTCTCTTTTATAAACCAACGACATTTTGTGTACACACATTTCCTTATGTACATGATTTCACATGACATCCATGGAACTCCAAACACATTGAAAACAAATCAAAAGAGAAGTATGAGGGCATTGCAGTAAACAGTCAAAAATGCAAGCCTCACTGCTACAAACACATCTCTGCAGTAACTCAGAAGAGACACCAGAGCATCCACAACAATTCAGCCTCTTTCAGTGTGGCAGCATAACTTGCAAAAAAGCAAGTGGAAAAACATTAGTTTAAACACAGGGAGTGTGTGTGTGTTTGCGTGTGTGTCTGTGTGTGTGTGTTGAATTTGGAAACTTGGATTGCATCTTTTTTTTTTCCAAATTAATTCCTATTGATTATGTGCTTTTTTAAATTTTGTTTTGTTTTGTTTTCATTTTGCTTTTAATTCTGGTCCAGAGTCCAGGTGGTGAAATAATGGAAGAAAGGTTGAATTTTCATAATTTCTGGCCAGAAAAAAACCTCTTCAGAAAGCCTGGTTGGTTTGCATACTCAGCCCAAATCACTGGGAGTGAGATAGATAAATTCTTATTTACCTATTATTCTGCTATATCTATATAAAGACTCTCTGCTGGTAAACAGTTTGCCCAACAACTTTTGGTCTACCAATCATGCTGCAAGGAACAATAACAATATAATCATTAACAGAGAATATATCTGGGAAACTAATCTGGAGCATTCTGCAAATGTTCAGATTTTCTTGTTTGCTGTAATCCGGATGTTTTACACAGAAAAGAAATGGAGACAGGTTACAGTTAAGATAAAAGAGACTGCTATTTTTATCTATATCTAAACTACATGTATGTAAGATAAAATAACTGACCCTTAACCTAAATTTAAATAACATATAATCAGCTAAAGAGGAGCTTTCATTAAAAAAAGAATATCCAATATATTTGGACTGACAATTTTTTTTCTATATATCTTTTAATAGCAATTTTTAGCAAGGGAAATCTATAGAGTAGGATCTATCATGAAAATGCTGACAAACATTTAAGCATTATGCTGGCAGCAAAGGGTAGAAAGCTCTTAGTGGTGTTAAACCTTTTATTCCTGCTTTTTCATTTTTCTCCTTTTATCTTTTAACATTACTCTACACTTACATTATTGCCACAGAAATGCACAGTTGGTCACCTGCATTTTTTAAATACACACACAGCTCTTAATTAATTGCATTGATTAATTAATTGTTGTTGTTGGTTCAGAGGACATGGAGCACAATACAATATCAACAAGTAAGACCGTAAAGGTGCTACAGCATTTGGTGCACACCCAGAAGATGAAGCTCTGTCCCTATCTGAGGGGGGAAGCTTCAGCAGCATCACTGTCAACACATGCCAGCTCCCACAAATTGAGAAAATAATAACACACTCTTTCTGGGTTGCTGAACAAACTGTATGAGTAATTACGACATTTAATACATAGCTAAATCAATGGAGCTTGACAACTCACAACAAACAGGATGGAAAGAGAGAAATAAAAGGTGGGTGATGTAAAAACAACACTCAGTGCCTTCTTTTTCTTCAGGCTGAAGCATTTTATTTGATCTGAAACAAAACATTTTGTCTAGTGAATAATTTTCAGGTAAGAATATGAATTTTAAAAAGGAAGTGTCATTACAGAATAGAGATGCTTTCTTTGAAAATTATGCAATGGCTTGGATTTTTCAATCCTTGGTCATATTTTCCCAGTGCTTGTATGCATTAAGTTGAATCTGAATTTAGAACACTTTTACTTTGAGACCATATTTTTCCAAAATTTTCAGTCTTTGTATGACCACAGATAATAAAGCCATAAGAAAGCTTCACTTGAGTCTCTCTGCAAGACTGAGGCATTAACTGCAAACCTTTACTAACCTGCATGAGCGTTAGGATTAGCAAAAATGAAACTTTCATTCTTTATAAACCTGAGGATCTTGACTGTGAACAGGGTTATGAAGTCTACTCCCTTCCTTCTATTCTTTAACAACAGGCTGTAGACAAAAGGAAAGTTCAGTGTGTACACAAGCACCTCTCCACAGCAAAGTCGTCCAACTGGCAGCACGGCAGTGACCTTCCCTCTCACTTTCCTGCATTGTGTTTCTCATTCTCTGCCCTGAATTTGTCTACTTGAGTGTGTAAGCTTTTCATGAGAGAGCTGTTGCTTCCGTACTTCTCTGCAAAGTACCCAGCACATCAGCTATGAGAGTTCTGCCTCCTGCCCCCAGCACCACTTCCCAACAGAAAACAACATCCTCATCTTGTCTGAGCATTTCATAACCGTCCATTGACTTCTGTGGGTGATCAATCCATCAGAAGAAATAAGGCTGCCATTCAAAATGTCTCCATTCACCTCTTTTCATGCCTTTAGGATGAGTTAAACTATTTCTAGTTTAAAAATGGACAAGAGATACAAAACAAGGACAAACATACTTTACAAGATGAACATTATTCTGCAGTGTTGCCTGGTGAAGAACAAAAAAAAGTAACTCATAGGTGGCTGAGAGAGCAATATTTATGTCTGAAAATACTTTGCCATGTCAGAGAGCCGGTGCTGAAATTTGCTGTGGGCTGCTTGGATAATTAGGTACAACTGACAACTCTGCAGACATGCTTAAAGACTATGATTCCTTCTTTAATAACTCTGGTTCAATTTACATGACATTTTTAGTACTGCTGTGAAAAACCCACCTGGCTAGCAAAGTCTCTTTATCCTTTCCCCCCACACATGTCTAACACCTGGGGATCTTAATTCAAGGGAAAACAAGGAGCAACTCAGACAGGGTGTCATTGCCTCCAAGTCCTGCAATGCTGATGAGTTACTTTTTATTATGAGGCTTTGTAAAAAGGTCTAATAAATACTGAGTAGCCCAGAGTGACACAAATATTACTCTTGGTGAAGTGTGCTTACCAAAACCCAGTTCCATGGATTGCATTTGAACAGAAATGCTCAGGTTACACACATCCATATTTTAGTGCTTTCATGACAGCACAGTGAGTGTTAACCCTGCTCACTGGGGATGGGTGGTTTGTGCTCTCACACATCATTCATCTGCAAACCTGAGCTCTCATCATACACAGAAAATCCAGCAACACAATGGATGGGCACGGCCCAGGGTAAGGACAGCACCATCAATTCAGAGTGCTACTAAATTTGTGAACTAATTCAAGATGGGGGATGCAGAGTTGAAATGTACCACAGGAACAGCCCATGGAATATCTTGTTCTGGTTGTAATGATTCTGCACTACTCGTAGCTTCTCAAAATCAAATGTCCTGGTAGCACCATAGAGAAGCAAACTGATTAAAAAGACATCTAACCAGCAAGTTCACCATGGCTCATCAAATTTGAAACACACATGACAATTTTAAAATACATCAATAAACACATGTGGGTGGAAGATGTGGGCTGCCTCAGGGCACTGACAGAACAATTAGTGCTGCTTAGTTCCCCTGAAGCAGCATACCTGTAATGGAATACAAAACCAAGAGCTGTTATGGGCAAAAAATCATTTGCAAAAAGTTACCATTTCGGTTGCCATAGCTACTTCTAAATAAAACAGGGATGGACTGGGCACTGCTGGTAATGACACAGTATGTTTTGGAAAATGCTGTTTCAAATGCTGGCAGTGATCACAGGAGATTAGGTAGGTGATAAGTATCTTTGCTGAAGAGAAGATTCAGTGAATTGTGAAGGGTCTGTAAACTGAGTCAAAGCACTTTAGTGGAATGAGAAAAGCAACTTGTCACAAATTAATGTGAAAAATGAATGTGCAATGAGATGGCACAACAAAGGACAAGTAACAGCCTTTTCAAACTCATTTTCACTAATAAATGTACATAAAGGAAAAGTTTTGAACTGCACTAAAGCTGGAGCACTCTAAATACAAACCTCAAATTGTCCTGATGCAGGGGAAGAACATGACCAAAATCACTCTGTTCATGTACATACCCCCCAGAGAGAACACAATGCCATTAAGTGCTGATTACTTACAACGGTAGAAGTTTCCAGTAATTGCTTTTTGTGGTCAGGAGCACAAAAGAGGACTGTACAATGGCAATATAAAATAAATTTAATCTGTGTGCAATTAAGTATATCTTAACAATTTGTGGCTAAATGGCTGAACTTCACATTATTGATCAAGTAATAAACTAAAGGGACCTCTCTCCTCTTACTCTCCAAAATCACCTTTACAAGAAACAAAAATCTCACACATGAGATTAAAAAATGTGCACTGGAAAGTGAAAAAACCTTGACTTTATTTTATAATCCATATTCATTGCATCATAATCGATATTCCTTGTATCTATTGGAGCTGGGACCAGCTTGCCCATAGTATAACCATAACTTAGTCTTGGCTCAAAGAACAATAATCAGGTAATTATTAAGGAGGAGAGTCAGGTGCTGTTAGCTGCAAATTCCATGGAAGTTCATGGGGATACAAGTGTGTTTTCTTTACAACTTACATCAAGTGATAACCAGCACCTGGGAATAAGCCCAGAACAAGCTGGACATTGGACACAGCCACTCCTTCCTCCCCCTTATGTGTTAAGCCTGGAGGAGCAAACACTGCTTCTTGAAGGCTCTGGTTAAGGCACACCACAAGGTGGATCACACACACAAAACACTTTCAGGAGAAGAGAAAAAGTGTGGTGGCTTTGACAGGAGATCATTTGTCTTCAAGATTAACAGTGGTGCTGGAATGGATAATGGATGTCATCTTGCCAAGGTGGGTCCCATGGGATGGCTGCAGTGGACAGCACCATTCCCATGCAGGGCTAAAATCAACCCCAGAACACTCAGGAGATGCTTCAGCTTCCAACCAGCAGGGGAGTTTGGTAACAGATTTTCAGGCACATACACAAGTTACTCTGTCTTTAGGGAGCAACTCACACAGCCCTGGCTCCAAGTCATCCATCACTCTTTGGACAGAAAATTATTTCCACTTTCAATTAAAAACTTGTCAGCTCAACAGGCTTGTGGGACACACAGTAAGTTTAATAGTAAATAATTCAAAAAGTACCTGACTTCGCCTTCTCTAATGTGACCTTCTAGTTCTTCTATGAATTTTTCCCCTTTCATCCAGTAGATCATGGGGCCTGATTCTCCACTGAATCCAAAGAAAGCTTTGCAGGCCACAGTCAGTGGATTTCCTGAGGACAAAAGGAAGAAAGAAGATTAGAGACTTTGTCATAGCTAGTAGTGAGAAAATTATTATAAGAAATTTCAACACCTGAGATAAACCTCCTTATGAAAAATTGGAGGAGGAAAATAAAGAAAGAATAAATATAAGACGTGTAAAAGAGTGCATCTACAGGAAATAGGTGTAAAATGAAACTCTGAGGTTATACATAATTTAATTTTTTTTCTGAGAAAAATAGTACATGAACAATGAGGAGGTATGGAAATGGTGGTGACACAGACTGGTTGTGAAAAAGGAAGAGGTGACTTCCCTGTCAGACTCCTTGGATCTCTACCAGGACTAGAGATTTATCCCTAAAAGGCAGGTAAATCACTGAATGGCTGCTCCTTAGCCATGCATAAAAAGACAGAGGAATAATTCCTTCCTCATTTAGATAGAAGTCAAATGTTAATCAAGCCTTAGTGAGCTGCTCACTAAGAAATTCCCAAGAAATACATGATGCCAGTCAGCCCAACACTGATGTTACCATCAACAGGCTTTTGGCTAAGGACCAAACTTCAAAGCATTATTCAAGCAATAGCGTAAAGAATTCTTCCTTTCACCTCTGCAAAAATACTTCCAAACCTCCCCCCCTCCCCCAAAAAAAAAAAAAAACGAACTTGAAAATTATTCAAGTTTCTTTTCTCTTCAAAAATTCAGCACTTAACTGGGTTTTTGTCTGGCTACAGTTTTAACTGTTCTAGGTAGTCCAGGACTGTGCTTACACTGCCAGGACAGATGATGTTCCTGCAGAAGACAACAAAAAAGAAAAAGAAAAAAAGAAAAAAATAGAAAAAGAAAAAGAAAAAAAAAAAAAAAAAAAAAAAAAAAAAAAAAAAAAAAAAAAAAAAAAAAAAAAAAAAAAGACAAAAACAAACCCCAGAAAAACCTCAAAGAAGTCAGGAAATTTGGAAGAATGCCCATTCCTTTGGTATGCACATACAGCTGCTGCACCCACTTTCCTTTGTCTATTTTACTTCCCATAGGTGCTCCAGGTTATGGAGCAGGTGTAGAATCAGCATCTTAGCTGGGAGAACAGACCTCATTTAATGTCAGTGGAGATTCCTGCTGAATCTTTCAGGGCTTCGAGAAAGCATGGAAAGCCTAAATAATGAATTTTACTGTATTTGAAAGAAGTGTTTTACTATGTCAGGTGTTCTCCATGTTAGCAGGAGACTCTCTTGGCTGAAATAGGAGAGGCCTACACTTTTCAAGGAAATTTGGAGCACATTCATTTGGAGCACACCACTTGGTTGAGCATGGGCTAATGGTTTCCCATGATAGACTTACGGTGCCTTAATCATTCACCTCTTGTCTGCCCAGGAGTGATAACAGTGTGCAGACTCAGGGCATATCAGAGCTGTGTTAAAGTGCTTTTGCCTAAACCCCCATAGAGCTGAGTCAACTACTTGCACTTGTCTGTCTATTATTTCAGTGCCCAATTTAAGACGTGTCTAAAGAGTCTGATTAGTCAGGAAGCACAACACTCCCAGCCATGGAAAATCAGCTGCCTTTAAATTGTTTCCAAGTCAAGATCCAAAATTACAAGTCCTTTGAAACATTAGGATACAGCAAGAAAAGATTTAAAGGCTGCACTTGAGTCTCTGTTTCTCAAATAGCAAAAGACAAAAATGGAAAATGTTTATCCTGAAAATGTTTTCCAGACTCTTTCATTATCTCCATATTCATGATGAACTCTGGCACCACAGCTGGCCCCTGAACACGTGGAGATGCTGGCAGATTACACAACTAGACCAGACATACAAGAGAGAAGAAGGGTGGGTATTCCGTTATCTGCACATCCCACAACACTGACAACCATCAGAGAAAGTTCCAAACTTCACAAACTAACGAAGAGTCAGAAACACTTCTAGGCAGACATTTAATTCCACTACAAGCTCACCCAAGCCTGTGAGGCGCCCTCCTCCATGGGTAGAGGGGACAACTGGAGCCTCTGGCTGTATCCACCTCACCTTTTCCTAACATGCTGAATGCCTGCATGGTGTGAGGTCTTTTTGTGCTGCTTGCCTTGGAGTCACGATACACATCTTTTTAAATACCACTTAGTGATTCCTAGCATGTGGCTGCTTTAATGGAAAAAGTCATTGTAGAAATGTGAAAAAGAAAAGGGATAGATGAGGCCTATCAGCACTGACAGTATTTGCCCTTTTCCTGAATACCATGCTGGACATTAAGTGTTACAGGCAAAATATCTTACAGAATGTGCTTTTCCTCAAACCAGCAGATGTTTACTTAAAAAACAAGCCCTGAGAAATGAAAATATTCCAAGGTGAGACTAAGGTTTCTATGCATGCAGAGTAAATACCCTGAGGTAATAATGTCTGGTTTGAGGAAATATGAAGTTTTCTACACACAGATAGGAAAACTTAAAAACTCCAGCTGTTGGTAGACAGCTTTTGTAATAAACAAACCCAATATAAAGCATCAGGAAACTTTACCATGACAACCTGCATGCTCTGAATATGCCTGGGCAGATCTATTTCCTAGCTTTGCCACCAGGGAAACAAGCAAAATAAACTAATACCATGAACAGGAAAATCTGGAGTGAGTTCATATTCCCAGCTCAAAGTTTGGATCCAGCAACACCTGAAAAACCCCATAGTTCATCTCATCTGCAAACCCATCACTGATCAGAGGGTGGCATAAACAACTTTTCTCATGGAACAAATAATTTTTATCTCAGTAGCAGAATTATGAAGTTCTGGGTTGACCTGAACCGTTCTGGAGTTGAAAGAATTTGGGGCTTGATGATACTTCAAGAGCCCACCCAAACTCAAACTCTCACCTGCCAGTTCTGATACTCTTCAAGTTTGTAAGGACATCTCACTCCTCTACAGCTTCTGAAATAGCTTCTCGTTTATAACTCTCATCATTCCTTTTGCCTCTGGAAGGGGGACACCATCAGAAAGGTAACACTGACTTCCCTGCAGAACCACTTCATCTCCCAAAATAAGTCTCCATATGGAAAAGTAAGGGAGATTCCTCCTCTCCTGTGTATAGGAGAGGAGCTACAGCTCCAGCACACAGCTACAGCAACAACCTGTGGCTACTGGTTTTCAGGGAGCTCCAACCTTTCCCATCCAGAAAGGAACATGGCATGTTTCACTACATTCTCCCCCAAATACTGCAATACTAAAAATGAGGCAGAATTCTGCAGTCCTTAAATGTATCCTTGAGTATGTGGACAAACAGGCACTGAGCATGGAAAGTGCCCCTTTGCAGGTCTTGGTTTTAGGGCTGGCTTAAAACCATGCAATATTACACTGAGCCACAGTTCCAGGCAGAAGGAACTAGCAGGCAGTTTGTAACTCCAACTATTCATCTTGTGTAAGGCCCAAACTTTCACACATCACTACTGCTATTCTGCATGACCTTCAGTAGTTCCACTACTAATTGGTCTTATTAAGAAATATTCCCTTGCGTCATTTAATTAACAACATCAAAATTCCTGGAATGAATAGTATCCTAAAAGTTTTCCACTTACAGATGGATTCTGTTTAGATCAGACAGATATTTCAGATGCCTTTTTACTTAATAAAATAATTTGCTGAGAAATAAAGAAAGATATTAGTGAGTTTCTAATGAATCAACAGTTAAGAGAGTGTTTGAAGAAACAAGGAAAGAAAGTAGAGAAGCTTGTTTGCAGACATCACTGTCTTCTGCTTTGCTGGGGTCACCTTGATACAGTAAAGGAGCAGGTTCAGCAGAAGTCTCTGTTTTAGCTTTTCTCCCTACCTTGTCAATCAAGCAGGCTTGTTGCCAACTCCCAGCTGATAAGACACAACCACTGGCAGTAAAAAATTTTATTGCTAAATATTATTGTACAATTTTCACCTGTCCATTTTCACAGTAAATTTGTGTGAACTCTACCATACATTCAAGCAACTTTTTTTTCTAGCAAAGAGAACTCCAGAGAAATGCAATTATTCAAGCAAAAGAATTGCCTGATGGTACTGGCTAATAATGGGAAAAGGGTCTGCAAAAGAATTTAGTCTAGAATGGTTTGGAATGTGCTTAATGGAGGGCCAGCATACTTTGACAGAGAATCACAAATTCTGCAGCACAGTTTCTCTTGAATGAGACATGCTTCATGCATAAAGTAAATGAAGCATAAAATACCTAAAAGTTGTTCTGTCTTTTAAAAACTTAAATGCCAAGGCTGGGTGACTGACCAGCATGGAAGGCTCTTCATATCTGGCTTATGCCAAGGCATTTTTCTGGATTTTTTTTTTTTTAATGCAGTTGGATAGTTTGTTCTTTTACACTTGTTTTGCTCAGGCAGGTGTATTTTGTAGATTTGAAGCCCACATAAAAGAATTTGCTTCCAGCAAATCAGACCTTTGCACTCACATAGCACACTGTCTCAGAGTAACCCCATCAAGCAGCCGAAGTCATCTGTAAATCCCTGGGTGCCATGCTTTTTCATATGGCTTGAAATATGAATTGGATTTCCTTTTCTCGTGCATTTTTGTGCCAGATAAAATACTGCTCTCAACAAGCCTGAACTGAAGCAGATGAGCCTTCCCAACTAGTGGCAGAACTGAAAGTGCCAAAGGCCTCTTTTTGTGCTAACAGTCAGACCTGCACAGGTTGCTAGCTGGATTTACATCTTCCACTCCAATGAGGTGCTAATCCACTGCTTTCATCTACTGCAGGGCTGTGTGCTGCCACACATGGAAGGGCAGATGGGTGTGCAGTGCTGCCACCAGAGGGTCATTCCATCACTCCAAGTCCCTCTGATCGATGTATTTGCATATTGGAGCTCCTCTTTGATAATGGTGCTTGTGTCTCTGTCCCTGTAAGCCTAGGAGAGAACTCTGAGTGCTGCCAAAGAAGCAGCTTCCCACTCGACCTGCGCAGATGTTTTGTAGGCACTTCATGGGCTTTGTTTCTTTCATTTGCTGAGACAGAGGACAAGAAAGGCAGGTTACTTATCACTTCTCAGTAAGTGTATTCTGCAGGCTGTCTGCAGAATCAAAGCTGACTTTCCAGGCTGTGAGGTTTGCAAGGCAAATCACCATGTCACTGACAAGAACATTATTGTTCTAATATGCTTTACAAGTGCTAGAAAGTGCCCAAAGAGCAGCAGAGTGATTTAAATTCCCCTGGCAAGGCAAGGCTGGGTTGTATACAACCCTGAAGTAAAGAACACATTTTCTTTCAGAAGGACATCCTGGATAAGAAGATATGGGACTCAGAGCTTATGCCTGTAATTTATCCACAAAACAAATGCCAGGGACAACACAGACCTTGACTCATGAAAAACAATCTCTGTGTGTGGTAGCTTCTATGCAGTTAGCAGGGAGTGTCAATTGTCTCCAAGTGCTTTGCAATGACATTGTCTGAGCTGCTCTGCTGTGCTGGGCAGTGAGAGCAGAGCCAGCAGCAGATGGAGGGGCTGCAGCCCAGCCCAAACCATGGCCCTGGCTTGGCTGGCTGATGCTGGACACCAGGCTGAGCTGCTGCTGGGCATGTGAGGGTGGCCATGGCAGCAAATAGTGCCCACACAAGGTCACTCCTGCAATCAGAGCCCAGCCCTGTGGCTGAGCTGTGAAGCACAAAACCTCTGTCCAGGGCTCACCAGTGTCCTAGAGTAGTCAGGAGTATTTGGCAGGAGCAGCTGAGGCTGTGCTTGGGCTTTGCTTGTGTCACCCAGCACAGCTGATCACGTTTCCCATCCCCTCCCAGTACAGACCTGCAGTACCACTCACACATCAGGGGCTTCAGCCTCTGCTCCTCTCATCTGCTTAGGTGGCACTGAAAGTCTTCACAGATTTACCCACTACTGAATTTAGGCAAACCTTCACAGATACACGATCCCTTATTTTCCCCATGCCATATCCCAGCACCATTTGATCAGAGGTTCCATGCTTTGTTTTTTTTCAACAAGATCAATAAAGACTGTACCTGGGCTTCTCTTCCCTCCTCTTTTACCTGGATATTTTGCAGAATACAGGCTTGGCTGTGTGCTAAACCATGTTATCCCATTTAGATAGATAAAAGTCTCATGAAGTTCAGCGACTAATTAGAGAATTACAGGATCTAGTTAAAATAAAACATACTCAAACCAAATTATTTTCCCTTATATTAAAAAAAAAAACATAATTACAGAAAATTCTATAATATTTCAAAATTCTATTCCAGCAGAGAGTAGATTCATGACTGGATATGAGCCTTCCAAACATTTGCATAATTAAAGCTCAGCCAGGAATTAATGAACTGAAAGCATTTTAAAGAAAATTAAGAAACCTGCTTTGGATAGTGATAATTTTCTTACTAAGATAAATTTATAGCGAAATCAAACCTAACTAGCCTCCAGACATTCATTTCATAACAGTTTAAGAGCATTTGAAAGCACACCCATATAATATATATATTATTAGATTTAGTGTCCAGGCTTTTAAAAGAAGCCTAAAAGAAGACTAAAGGAGGTGCTCTTCCCCAAAGCAAGGCCCTGTGCTATGAGCTGCACATGCAGCCACTACAGCAACATTCTGGCAGCTGTAATGATGTATAGGAAAAGTAAATGGCAGTAGTACATAACTTAGAGTTAGTTGGCTCTTCACTCATAAAGAACTTTTTTACAAAGGCAAGTCCTTGGCAATAAAAAAAAGAAAAAAGACTGGTAAAAAATTGACAAGAAAAACGCAAGAGATCTTTAGGTCTTTTTTTGTCCTCTGTAGTTTACAATCTTAATTTTAACTTTCTTTCTTGCTCTGTTCTTATTTCTTATGCCCTGAGACATCAGAAAACACATAGCCATGAGATATTTGTGCTTTTCTGTCTCACTCAAGTGAGCAAATAGCATATATAAAAAGTAGGATAAAAATAACACTAACAGCAAGCAGAACTCCAAACATGAAACAAAGCAACTAAGCCTCTAGACAGTTTGTTGCCAAGAAGACAAGTCAATGCATTTGCTGTCATTCCATACAGCCCCAACTGTTGCTAATTTAAATCACACAATCACGACCCACTGCAAGGGCTGCTTGTAGGCTTGGCTGTTGACTGTAGCTCCCACAGAGAGAGAAAAACAAAACTTAAAAACACACACAAGGCTGAAATGTTGCCAATAAAAATTTATCAGATGTTCCAAAAATGAATCAATCAAATCAAGATCACCTAAAGCAGCTTTCTTTAAAAAAAAATAACATCCAGAAAAACATCCCAACTGCTACCTCTCCTCCCTCACCCCCTAAAAAAGTTAACTCAGCTAAATCCTGTAAAATCCTTTATCCCATTTTCAGAACTGCCTTGGGGTCAGAATTTAAAATCTTAGTCATTGAGAGCTCAGGTATCAAGGAATTTAGCTTTTCAGTTATGCACCTACAATGCTTAGAGGGATTTCCAGAAGCAGCTTGACAGCTGCCTTGTGCTAGCTTTAACTTGTGCTCTATGCTGAGGTCCTTCTGAAAATCTCATTTCTGTGCATTTTGAGGGACAGAAGCATTATTTAAGAGAAATGCCCTGCAGGTACTTGGAAAATGTCCCCTTGGTGGTGGGGTTCCAAGGGCTGGGGCAGCCCAATGGCAGCAGAGCAGTGACATCCAGAATAAGGTGAACTAAGGTACTTGCTCAGGAAACTGAAATGTAACACAAGAATGACCATAGAAAATTCAATTCAGGGGCAAGCTGGAGAGTTGGAAACTCCTCAAACTAGCAAGTAGCAGCAATGTGAGGGGTAGGATCCTTCTTCCCCTTTAGCCACAGCAGATTGATGTGAGGACACAGGAGCATCTCTTTGTGGTCCATCTCTTTGTAGCTTGAAGAAAGAGTTGGCTGTTCCTCCTTTTCACCGTGGGACAACAATAGAAGGAAGCAAGTGTTCCCTGAATAATTCCTGCTCTTCTCTCAGATTAGTGGGAGAAATGATGGCTGTGATGGCATGAGGCCATGCCTGGGCCAGAGAGAGATGATTTGTTCCCTTATTCTGGAGAAAGTAGCTTTGATTTTATAGAGTCCTAGAGCCTCAGAATGTCCCTCCCCCTCCCCCCCATCTTGCCCACGGTATTTGGCTATAAGGCACTATCTTAGGAGCTCAGAGCAAGATCTTAAAAAAACCATCCTGAGAGAAAAGCTTTGCTCTTCTTTATTGCTTATCTCTTTTCTTAGCTGTGCTAGAGCCAAGAAGGAAATTAAGCTGCTCCCTGCAAGGTCTAATGTGAAACCTTGGCCACTTCAGCATCAAGATTGTTATTTGAGCTTTCATTCCAGTGCCAGAAACCTTTACATGGCCTTCACCTCTGCATTAACTAGAGAAGGTTACAGGCTTCATCTTCTCTCCCCTGGCAAAGCTCCTGCTACCACTCAACAAGGACCCAGGTAATTGTGATTGTCTGGAAGTGTGATGGTCTAATTGCACACAGATGGGCAGGAGCGAGAGCAAAGGACTGGCCTTCAGAGATGTGCATCTGCTACCCCCAGAGCACTGAATAAAGCTGTGCCTGCAGCTGGCAACAGGCTGAGGCAAACCCTGTCCCTGACAATGTTTCTTCTAAGGATTTTTAAAGGGATCCTGCATGTGCTCTCAAAAGCTCATGTAGCAATATCAAATAGAGACAAATACAAGAGAAGAAATCTGCTGTAGTCCAGAATGCATTTTCACATTCAGGAAAGACAATTTTTCTCCAGCACAGAGTGACATGAACATGGCAGCGCTTTGCTGTTATTTCCCACTCCAGCGCCCAGGGGAATACTGGCAGAGGGTTCCCAGAGCAGGGTGATACCTGTGAAGAGTTGATAGCTGCCCTGAGGGGGCTGTTGTTCTTTGAAGTCAGAGAGGTTTTTCTCTAGGTCTTCTGCTGACTCTGCTGGAGTATTAGAGACAGAAAAGGCTGGGTAAAATTTTCTGTTTGGATAATCATCTTCTGTGCTGCCTTGTTGAGAATGAAATGTCTGAGCTAATTTCTTCTATTTCTCTGTCAAAACCATACCTCCTTCCATAGCTGATTCATTCTTCTTTGGGCTAGGGCTCAGAAAAAGACAACAACTTACATTTGTCAGGAATCATCTTCACTGAATGCTCCTCCCCTCAGCCCTTAACTCCAGAGTCAGCCCTCCTACAGCCTGAATCTCCAATAGTACATCTGTAGTTGACTTGGGAATGGATATTTGGCATTTCACTGAAGGCCTCTTAATATTTTGCCTTATATGCTACAGCTGCTCCATTTCAGTCCAGTATTTCTCAGAAACCATTCCCTCTGAGTTGTGCGGGTATCAGGCAAGAGCCTGAAAGCAGCACTCCTTTGGGAAGCTTAGGATGGATTTGTGCTCTGTGCTATCTATACTTGTGTCATTTCCCATTTCCCACTAAGGATAAGCTCACAGCTGAGCCCAGAGAATGAGCACAGACCCCTGCAGAACACTGAACTCTGAAAACCAGGATCCCTTGGGTAGTTGTCAGCTAAACAGACCCAATAACCCTCACTATTCCCAAGTGCCAAACAAATTAGCTACACCGACACTCCCACTCTGCTTCAGTCCCTCTAATGAAACCCTCTTTAAAAGTCAGCTCAACACAGAAACACCGCTCTGTTTGCAAACAAGTTGAGGCTTTCCTTTTTTTTTTCCCAGTGATTTGCTGATTGTTTCTTATTTTCCCAACAGACAGAAAATACATTAAGTACTTGTTATATTGACTCCTGTAATTTTTCAGCCCTATTAGATTTACTGACCCCACCAATTTTCTGCTTGAGCGGTTGACCTTCTCAGAGAGCTCTTGCCCCCAGCCACAGAAAGGTAGAGCTCAGCTGCTTTTCATACCCCTTAGCAAAACACTCAACTGTGAGAATAAAAGGCCTCCCTGAATCCCAGGAGGGCTGCTTGCACAGTCCCCCTGGCACTATGCCTGCCCTGCCTGAAAGCAGCATTGCCATTCCCAAGGCTGCCACAGTGGAGGTCCTTGCCTGTGCTTCACCAAAATAGTTTCAAGCTCAGTTTCAACAGTGCAAAGGGTAGTGCTAATGAAGGCCACACTTCTCTGGAGAGGCTGGCAGGGGATGGTTGCTCTTCAGCTGCTGTTGCCTTTGACAAGGAAGAAAAATCTGCCCCACATGCCCATGGGAACAGCAAATCCATGTCTGGCAGTGAATTTGCTCTGAGCTGGGCTTGCAAGGGAAGATACAGGCAGGGGAGCCCCATCACTGCTGCCTGGCAGGATTAACCATGCCATGGCAGCAGCCTGCTTGTTCCTGCTGCCCACGGGCTTGGAGCAGAGCATGGGGTAGTGGATGGCCCTTGGTGGTTCAGCCCCAACTCCTGCCTCCCCTCTTCGCAGCCCATGGACTCTGGGTCACTGTGCTGTCACCATGCTGGGCAGGCACTTGAGCTAACACATCTTTTATAATGGGTTAAAGAAACTTCAGCCCTTCTGTGCACAACCACTGCTGAAGCGGGCTTGCCCCATCAGGAGAAGTGGCCTCAAGCAGCCTTGCCCCCTGACACTGCCTGCCCTACTTTTGTGGTTGGCTTTAGATGCAAAAGAGAGGAGATGTGACAGGCAGTTTATGGGAGATACTGATTGCTGGCACCCTGCACTTTGCCTTTGTCATGTCAAGTCATCTGCAAGCTGCTCAGAGCCTCTGTGATGGTGCTCTTTGCTTGCTCACATGGAAATGAAGTGAAAGCCAGGCTGACATGCACGACTGTGCAGAGAAGCAAATGCAGAGCCTGAGTAGCACTTCCACCAGATCTGAGCCCCTGAGCCTCACCACTGCCTGGGAAAGTCTGCTTCACAGAAAGAAATTTCACTTTGGACAACATGAAGACAAGGTTCATGTAACCTCAAACCCAAAAGCAACCAAATGTGTGTGAATTGTCCAACAGAATGCTGCTGCCTGCCCTGCTTTTGTCTGTGCTTTTCTTCCTCTGCTCCTGGCCACCCTGAGGCACTTCACAGGAAACAAGTCACCACCCTGATGGTCACTTGCCTTTAGTGTGAGCCAGCTTGGCTCATAGGGCAGGGAAACCTGGCAGGGTGTAAGCAGGACTTAGCTGCTGGGCCAGCAGCTTTGCCAGGGGCTGGTGGGCTGTGTCAGGGACTACAGATACCTGGTGGTGTGCATCCATCCATCCATCCATCCATCCATCCATCCATCCATCCATCCATCCATCCATCCATCCATCCATCCATCCCCAGACTCTCCCTTTGTCTCCTCACCCACTCCTGTATAAAGCGAAGGTGACTTTTTTGCACAGTTGTTCCAATACATCCCTCAACCTACGAAATATGAGCTGGGGTACCTGAGAGAAACACCAGAAGTACAAGGATACTGTAAGTCATTCCAGAGCATGATGTGACCCATTTTAGCTCAATCAGAAATATCTTGACTCTCCCACAGCCCCACAATATTTTCATTTTCAATACACTAGATTTCTAGAAAAGTCTAGTTTTTCAGTGATGGCAAAGTATTCTCTCAATAAAATGAAAATATATCTTTACTCCCAAGCAGAAAAATACACTGTTTGCACTTTGGGACCACTGTTGAACAGAAAGGAAGAGAAGCCTTATGGTGACAGTTCACACAATAAAGCTTTTGGTTGCAAACAGACTTTGAATGGTAAGATCTCAAAAACATGATCCCTCTTTCAGTGAATTCAATTTCACATAAAAACCTGAGTAGTGAGACCTGCTGTGATCACAGGTGACAGATGGAACCACTGTGAGTCATATTAGTAGCTTACTTCCCATGCATAGACACAGAGGTGTAGTCAGCAGTTGATATTGGGTCCCTCCCAAATGAAAATGTGCTCAGATGTTTCCAACTTGAAAAAGAGGAAAATAAAAATCTCCCGAAGAGACTCATTTAAAACAGAAGTTATTCAATTTTCTTTTGTTTTACACCAGATGTGCTCCAGACATGCGAACTCAGCCTCTAAAGACTTTCCTGTGTGCTACAGTCTCCTCTTCTAAGTACTCATCAAAGCACACCAGGTAAAAATTTCCTTCCTCCACATCAGTAGTCACCAATACAACTTTGTCATTTCAATTTCTCACACCTCTTCTTTCCCCCTGCCCTGTATCTCTGCAAAGTCTCATCTCTACAGCTTATTGCCATTGGCTACTAAGGTTGAACAAAGTGTTCCCAATTTCAAACACAATGAAAAGAAAAATCAGTAGCACAAAAAGGAGAAAATTAACCATAGGAATCACTCTCCCAGGACTGGCCAGGTTCTTTAGGTTCAACACCCGAATCTGCTGCTTTACAAAGGCACAGATTCACCTGCTGCTGCCATTCTTCATTTCTTCCAGAGTGTGTTACACTGAACAATCTGTTTCCAAACAGAGGAAAAGCACTGGGGCAGGTGCCAACCTGAGCCCCCCACCCTCCTGAACAGCACAAAAGTGTGGTTCTGCCCCCACCATCTTCCTCAGGCTTACCTACAGGCACATCTCCACACCCTGCCAGGAGCCCAGCTTATGTTTTACAATAAGCAATGATTAGGAGACATAAATCATCCCCTCAGTCCTCTGTCACAGGCACACAAGATGCACCTCTTTCCCCTGTTCCTGCTGGAACTCCAGCAAGCTGTTCTCATAGCAGGTTTTCACTTTAGAAAGCAATTTGTCAGTACAAGTGATGCTTAAATTTTAAAAGGTAGTGACTAGTGCTGGGATTCAGAATCCCAGTCCTGACTCAGGCAGACCAAATCAGGCCACTGCCTCTTTGGATTGAGGGTTGGTAGCCAAAACTCCATTTTGCTCTGATTGCTAGTATTTAAAATTTTAGTGTGTTGAAAAAGGCATCTCAGGATGTCAGTCTACAGACATGGCCTGTGTTTGAGGGCACTTCTGAGAGCACCAAAGCACACAATGCCTGGTTCATGCCTACAGCCATTTGGCTGTGGGACAGAGAAGGAAGACAAAAGCAAGCAGGTTTTCTTTTGGGACAGAGTCTCTACTTTACCTGATGTTTTTTACAGCCAGAAGGCTGCTCCTTACCACTCATCCATGCAGAAAAGCAAAGAAGGGGAAAGCTATGGGCTTTGCTTCAAAGACTAAGCAATTGTCTGGTTCCATTGTACCACAGACTGCTTCCAGCATCTGCTTTAGGAGGCAGTGAGGACAAGCAAGCTTGGCTGCATTGTGGGAGGTTTTGCAGCTACTTTCTTTCCTAAGGAGCCTCCACCTACTCTGCAAAATGCAATTTCTCCTTAGACCAAGATGTCCATCCTCAGAAGACTTGGTCTTACACTTTTTTCCTAGTCCTGCAGAACACTGCATTGTTCCTTAATTCTTGTCCCAAGTAAACTCAAGTTTTTATCCTAGAGCAGTACACAGATAATAGATTTAGCTAGCAAATCCCTCAATCCTTTAAATGATGCCTTGCAGAATTGTATTTTCTTAAAAAGGAAAGGATAAAATTATGTGAGAAAAGTCTCACTCCTGCTAATATTCACAAAGTAGATGCTACATGCTTCAGAAGATTTGAAGATTGCCTTCTAAGACATGCATTTCCCAGATTAGGGTGCTAGGCATGATACTGCTCTACAATTTTGAAAAAAACACTTAGCGATTTTTTATCTTATTCACCTTGTATTTTGCAAGAAAGCAAAAATTTGACCTTTATTTGTGTTAACACTGGGGTATTCTGCACATTCCCCATGTCAGCAATGGAAGGACACTCACTGGTGTTGCATGTTGCCTTGCTTATTTCCTTAAACAACTGCAGATAGAGCAACCCTATTACTGCTGTGCTTTGTGAGACACTGACCCAAATTTACCATGTTGAAGTGTAAAATGCGAATGGCAGCTACAGTCTGTGAAACCACACCATGGATAGAGAACAAGGATTGAACATGATAATGCTCAGGCTGATCCAGGAAAAGAGGTCTTAGAAATCTGCAGGAGTCTACCACAAAGCATGCTGCCTCTCTAAGCCAATAAGACTCAGGCTGAAAACTGAATCTCTCTCCTGCTATTTAATTCTGTGTGGTTTTCCTAAGAACAAGGAGTTTACTTGTCTAATGCTGGCTTGCTCCTCTGATAGCTGCACTGGGCTCTCTGCTGGCTTCAGAGGTTTTTAAGGCTAGAACAGATAATCAAGACCTAGCCCTGCTGATAAAAGTGTTCTTACTGACCCTTACCCTGTGCCCATTATCTAGTGCTTTGATGAGAGTGCATTTGGAAAGGGACTGAGTGTCTGGAGGTCTGGAATGGGAAATGCTCTGGGATCTCTGATCCACTGCTCAGAAAAGCTCTGGTGTAACACTGAAGGTACAAAGAGAGCAGACTGTTCCCTCGGCAGCCATCTACCTTCCTCTTCTGTGGGCTGGTTGATAGCCTTGTGCACCCCTTGGCCCCACAGCAGAGTCCAGCACCTCGTTTTCAGAAGCTTGCAAGTAACAAGTCTGTGCCAGCCTCTCCAGGGCTTGTAGATTTTTTTAGTGCTGGTTATTTGTACATTGAATTTTTAAAGAAGGAAAGAGAAGACCAGATTAATAAGGTGAGCAAATGGAAACCTTCTGCCTTATTTTATTTGCTCCTGGAGAAAATACTTCTGTGACAAAGTATTTTTAAAGTAGCAGTTAGGAAGGTATAAGCTACCTGCAGTCCCTATAGTATACAGGGACTATATATACTACATATAGTATATAGGGATTATATATAGGATATACATTTACTATATATAGTAAATGTATTTTGGAAGATAAATACAGCTACATACTCGGACATCTAATATCAAAAGATCCTGCCCAGTTCCCAGGAGAGATTTGTAAATCTGGCAAATCTCAGCATAGCTGGAAGGCTCTGACCAACAAAGAACTTAATGGTGACAGGAAGGCTTCTGTCAGGATCAATTAACTTTGGCAAAATGTATTTAAGAAGCCTTGTAGAAAATATTATCCTGTCGTAGATAGCTCTGGCTATGCCAGACAGCCTTTTGCATATACTTCCCCCAAGGCAGGAAGGGTTTATGACTTCTTTGTCCGCAGTAAAATAAAAATTGCACTCAGCATCCTTCTCTACTTTAGCATCCTCCCCTTCTGCATACTGCCCCTAACCCACCTTAAAATAAAAATTTGGCAGAGTCATCTATCACTATGAATATAAGAGCAGATATTTCACAAAACTTAAAAAAAATAATATCCATATTCTTTGCCCAAACATAAAACATGATAGATATGGATTGGCTGCCATTTTTTATGAATCTGCTTAGAGCCCCAGTGGATATAAATTATGGTAAAGGGCAAACTACAAGTTCTACATGACTTGGCTTGTAGTAATGAGAAACTAACCCTGCACAGAGTATGTCACCAGATGACATACTGCTTCTTGTAGTTATCGTTAGTATCCATCAACTTCCTGTTGGGGGAATTCTCCCTTCCCTTACCCTGTTTGTCAGAGCCCTTGGTAACAATCCAAGCAGTTATTCCTGTTCAGTCACACTGACAGCCAGTGACCAGTTGTAACGATCCTTGTTTTCTGAAAACTTATTGGTTTTAGGGAAGGAAGAAAAGGTTCTTGCTGCTTTTGCAGTATGCCTGTTTCTGTCACTCTAGCCTCTCACAGAGATAGGCCTTCAAGTCCAGGGAAATGAGCTTTCTCTTTTTATGCATCCCTGCCTTTTGCTACGTTTGCAGCAATGCTTCTGTCACCATGAGGAGTCAGAATGCTGGGCTCCAATCCACTACTGACGTGCAGAAACCTAATAGAGACTTACCTAAAACTTAAAAAGGCAAGCTGAAAAAATATTCTCATTCAGAGAGAGCATGGCCTATGTGCCAACTACCACTGCTTTGAGAGATCCTCTTCTTTGCACGGGACTGAGGAAAACAAGCTATTGCAATATTTTTGACCCACTTTAGTCTTACCTTCCTATCATGAGCTGTTATTTCACCTCTTCAGACAGCTGAGCAGAGAGCCAGAACATTGCTGCCACTGTCTTCTTAGCTGGTACAAAACTTTCACAGAGACTGTTATCAAAAGGAACCTCCACCTGGTGCTGGGGGGTGGGGTCATTTGCATATAAAGATTAAAATAACATCCATATTCCAGGATTCATTCTGGACACAAATGTCCACAGTGCTGGCACCAAGAGGACAAGTGAAAGTGTTACACTGAGGTAAACTTGATGTGATTGAGTCAGTTGGCTTCAGCAAGGGTATCCAAATGACAGAAGGGATTAAAAGGGATAGCAGCAGGCAGGCAGTGCTATTGCAGGCTGCTGCTAAGGTTGCTCTGTGACCTCAGGGAGGAGAAGCTGCTCAGCACACAGCTGCCTATTGCTTATCTTAATGATATCAGCCAGAACCACACTGGATTTTGTGTTTACTGCAAGAAAAACCACAAGGCAGTAGAACTTCAAAGGGGACTAAAAAGCTCAAGTGGAGACCAAGAGCCATGATCCTGTCCTCAGTGCACTCCAAAGCTTCCCTCTCAAACCAGAACAACTTCATGCTACAATGACAGCATCTGATTTGGTTTATAGTACAATTTATAGAGCACATAGTACAGGCTGGGGTAATTTTTCCACGTGTAAATCTTACTGAACTTCTCAAGTTGAATAGTTGAAAAACAAACCATTGTGTCCAAAGCAGGGAACAAGGGGAAGAGGCAATCTGGGACAGCACCATGGCCAGATGCTCCCTTGATGCTCTTGGGTCTCTCAGACATGCCCCTTATCCTTCACCCACTTTACCAACGCAGCCAGAGTGGGGGACAAGCTCAAGCTGAAAGGCAGAAACAATTTTGCTTTAAGTCTTATTCTCCGCTGAGAATCTGATGATGCTGAAGTTTCAGATGGTAAAGAGCCAATGCCTGCTCTTGGGATGGCACTATGGGACCCCACTGTATGTTTTGCAGAGACTGGTGCTCTAATGCTTGGCCTCCACGTGGTACATATCTAGAGGAGAATTTTTGGCTTTATTCTGTTGGTTATAGAGAAAACTGAAGTTCAGTGATCTAATTCAAGTATGATGAAGTGTCCAACAATGCCTGAAGACTGTTCTGGCATTTAGAAATATATTAAAACTCTCTCATGCATTTTTGGAGCCTGACTTCTGTTTTAACTCTTTGAGTTAAAAAGAGTTCTTCTATTCTTTTCAGTGATAGAAAAGAATAACACGTTTCAGTTCCCTTCAAGGAAGTACAATCAGCAGGGATTCAGATCAGGTGCTCTCAGCATGATGTAGGGCAATGAATCTAAGGAAGGAATCATGACTGATCTCTTTCTCTTCATTGCCAGACTGGGTGGCTGAGAAATCCTAGAAGGACTCGTGCACAGGCAGTACTGGCTGGGAAAATTATGACAAACCACCTCCACTGAAGTGTGATGGAATTTACTGTCTAATCCAAACTGAAATTTTTGGACATTATTAAAATGCCCAGCAAGCTGTTTTCCAAATAATACTCTAGTTCTTAAATACAGGTGTAGTACTGCTTACAGGCCCAGGGTAAAACCACAACTCTACAGGGACCAGATGGGCACGTGAGGGTCAGGGAAGGAAAACTGGGCCCATCTTCCTGTGCTCTCAAAACAGCTCCTGCAGTGTACATTGCTTCTAGGAGACATATATCTGCTTCCAAAAAGTATCACTAAAGTACTATTTGGGATATATTGACCAGTGGACATTTACAATGTTGTAAGTCCCAGAGAAGATGACCTAAGATCAATTATTATATTGGGTACTACTTACAAATGTCAGAGACATTACTTAGGAAATTGATCTTGACTTTATGAAATTTGAAGATCAATAGAAAGCAGCAAACAATTACCAGGCTATTAGTAAGGCACTGATACTCTTACAGACAGTTCTCTGGGAATTTATGTACTCACAGAAACACATCCAGTGTTTACGTACCTGACACCTATGGGCTCCCTATACCCTCACCAGATGCTCAATGCTCTCACTGAATTGCACAGCTGCTCTAGAGTCTCATCCCTTCTGTGATTTCGACCCATCATTACTATTATTATCTCAGTGCCATCATAATCTTGTACACGTCCTCCTTGGGATACACAGGGGTGCACCAGCAGCACTCAGCAGCTTCCTTTCTTAACAAGCACTCCAGGAGACAACTTATTAAGAAAATTGAGCTAGTCAGTCACTAGGGGACAAAAGAAAAAGAGAAGTCTGGATTGCTGCCTTTCCAAAACACAAAATAATATTAAATATGTCTGTGTTAGTGTCCTGAATTAATTATTCTGAAGTACAAAGAAGTCTAGGAAAGCACAGTATTTCTCATTCAATTGTGTTTGTACCTTCAGAGGTGAGCTTTGTAATCAGAACCCTATCACCACCCACAGGAAAGAAAATGGTTGTTTTGTCACATCATTTACAAATGTCATTTTAAACTTCTATTGCTTCCCTGGTAGGAAGAGTTTGAATAAACACAAAGCTGTCCATGAAATTATTTGTATTTCTTTCTGGCTACCTGCTACATAGTAACTGCTTTTCTCTGTCAAAACTGCCACTGCTTTGAAAAAAAAAAGGATTTAAGAATTCAGAAAATGCAGCTTGATTTCCCTTTCTTCTCCTCAAAAAAGAGATTCATGAGCTAGCTAAGTTGCCAGGGTTTTGAAATCAGATAATGACTGTCTAGCTGCAGGTGAACAGAAACCTGGTACAGAAAACTCTCAGCTATGTTTGGAGCCCCCTGCACTCATTTTGGTTGTTAAAACTCCACAGGTCCCAAGAGTGAAGAAAAAGATGAAAGGTCTCCTGTGATTAATTACAGTTGTGTCACATCTGCTCAGTCCCTTCCTTTCCTCTTCCCCTTCATGTAGGTAATTCAGTTTTAGTCTGAACAGTCTGGAGGAAGTTTGCAGGATAATGAATGCCTGTGGACATTGAAGGTCATCAGAAATTCTGCCTGGGGTTTAATTGCAAGTGCTCTGCTTTGCTTGTTTGAGAGGGGCTTGAAGTGACAGAGGTAAGAGGGGATTTAGAAAATCTTCTTCATTGCCTTTCAGATCCAAAGCAGAATCAAAGACAAGAAACTCCTCCATTAGGCCCATTCTGACTTTTAGGATGATGCTTTAGAAGTATCAAAGAAAGCAAGCAGAAATACAGGTGGGAAGCTCTGCTTGGAGTCAAAAGAGGCTAAGGGGAGGAGAGGGGATGCTTTTTTCGGACAGATTCTCTGAAAAAGAAATGTCAAATCAAGTGACTGAAGCAAAAATACCACTGTTGCCTTACAGGCTACAGTCTTCCCATTTCCTTGCTGATTTGTCAGAAAAGCATTAATGTTGAAGAACAGAAGACGATCTAATGTACATGACCTGAATATATAAAGTCATTCTGGGGGTCATCAGATGGGGAAAACCTTTGTGGAGTAGAACAGAGAGATGACAATTCAAAACTCAACAAGGACTTTGACTTTTTCACTTCCAACTTATTTTTATAAAGCAACACACAGTTATTATTTTTCCTTGTCATTGACATTGCAACTGTCAACTGAATAAATAGTGATGTTTCAAAGGAACATCACACATTGGGAAGAGGGCATCAAGGAAATTAGAACACTGAGCAGGAGCCTGACTGTCACAGCAGGCATGACAATAAATGACTTTGTAACTCTGCCTGTGAGTGTAGCTGTGCAGACAGTAAATACTGGCACACCCTTTTCATTGCATTTTATTCCTCCTGGCACAGCTGCCAAAGGAAAAGCTTCTCATTTAACAGATTCCTGCCAAGTATAGTAAGGGGAATAGCCTTATTTGTGGCATCTGAGGATTTTGTTACCTGGCACCATGTTTTAAAGCCCCCAAAGATCTGTCTAATAATGAAGCTTACATACTCAGATGTTGGTATTGGCAAGTTCTTTGGTTTAAGTGTACTTGTCCCTTTGTCAAGCAATAGTAAACAAGCTGTGCTTTTGCATTTTTGATGTGTGTGTAAAAGCAATGTGAAATGACATCAAAGCAGCTCCCACAGCACTGCCCACAATTTCTCTTGCAAGAGAAGCAGAAGGCATTAGCAGCACCTGGGAATAAATAAGAAAGAATCCTGCTGATGTGATCTACCCTGTGCCGAAAAAGTTAACTTTCCTAGAGATTAAGCAGTCAATGATGTGACTCAGTGATTACATTTTAGCAAGTTGTTTGCAGTTTCTTTGTATGCCAAATGTAGACTGGCTGACTGCAGCAAATTTAACTGAACCACTTGGCAGCATCTAGTGCTGAACCACACTTCTCCTAATGCTACACCCATGCAGAGGCACAGTCCAGCTCCCATCCTATCCAACAGGGACTCACAGCTGATGGAATTATACCTACCTAGCCAAATCCAAGATTTACCAGCCTTGATCACAATTCTGTGAAAATTTCCTTAATTACGCAGCTAATTCTGTTACAGCCACCGAGTCTTGAGATGCTGGGCCTGACACCAGCTGAGAAAGGCAGAAAGGCAGAACACCTTAAGAGGGCCAGGGAGAGGTCAGAGGAAGAATTCAAGGACTTGTATGTTCAGTTTGTGGGTAAGAGAATTGGAAGGTGCCTACAATACTGTGTACAAGGATTTCACTGGGAAGAAAAGCAAGACAGTGGAAGATTTCTTGGCACAACAGGAGAGGCATTTAAAGAGCTGAAAGGTGTATCCAGAAAACTTTTAATTGCAAACAAAATATCAGTTTGAAACAGTGAATCTAAACAACAACTGGAAGAGATGACTGAGAAATAGTGAATTCTCCAGCTCTCCACACCTTGAGATCAAGACAAGTTGTCTCCCTGAACTATATAATCTTTTTAAAACACACTGTCCTAGGCTCAGCACAAGTGGTGACTGAAAATTTCATTGCCCATAATGCACACAAGAAGAAATCAGGTGAACTAACAAACTGTCTTTTGAAACTCTGAGAGTCTATGGACTAATGCTGATGGAATTACTTGTGTGAAAAATTCCTAAATAAATCAGAGCTTGCATGATTAGTGAAAATTTCTCCCAACAGACACTATCTATTTGACATACTCCATTGCAATAAAGCAAGATGACCTTTATCCTAATTTAAAGGAAACAACAAAACCAAGGGGACTTATGACAACTTTTAGAAAAAAGTTTGTGGTGTTTTTTTCCCCCAAAGAATTTCTTAGTTGCTCAGGTTTGTTTTGTTTTCTGCAGACTTGACTACTGAAGTGTAGTTGTCGAAATCTAATCTTAGCACATTTTTCATCATCTTCAGAATTTCCCACATCTAATGAAATCTTCTTTCTCATGACTCTGCACACATTGCTTGATTTTTTTTTTTTCCCCATTTTAGAGGTAGGAACAAAACATATTACCCTTAAATGTAGGGGTCACTAAACAGAATTTAGGGAAAGGTCATTTTAACAATCTATCTACAGAAGAAAAGTTATTCAAAATACAAAACATGAAATTCCATAAATTAGTTTTCGGTTAAGAGGAGAAGCAAACAAATAGAAAAAATGGTCCCCAGGCTTGACTGAAAACCTCCTTATCTGTAAATTGGCCTTTTTTTCTGAGTTCTCTTGGCAGCTTTGGCCTGAAGGAAGGTCTAGATGATGTGACTGCTTTCTTAGTAGAGCAATAAGATTAATGGGACAGATTCTCATTTGCTGTATATAGACAATTCTCTGGGACTTAACACTCTCTGAGGGTCTAGCCCAATGTGATGAAGCAATTGTCTAGCCACAATGATGAAGCAATTCTTAAAGGGGTGGGTTACATTTCAAAAGGCTGTGAAAGCATTAAAGCATAATTTTAGCCATTAATGCTAAAAACGGACATTTCCCCCATCCTCCTAGCAGCAGAAGGTAGTGGACACTTTGTGATTAATTTCTAATTCTGCAGTTCATCTCAGTCTGTGGCACTGAGAATGTCAGCCCAACTTACTCTGGCAATTATTCTGAAACAAGAGGACATCTTTAATGAGCCAGGACTCTATTGCTGACCTGTTTCCAACTCATTAATGCTTTTAAAGTCTTCGCCATCTTTCACTTCCACATCAACTTCCTCACAGATGTACTTACTAGTACACCTGGCACTTCGCTAACAAATGATGTGCACAGCTCTCAGCCGGGAGAGATCTTACTCCAAAAATTAAAGCCACACTTTGAAAATGCATTTGGAGTGACAGTGAACTCCATCAAGTCTCAATTGCTTATTAAATCAGCAACAGCTCAGTCAAAACCTGTGCAGTTGTCTGAGTCCAGTACCATTTTTTCACTGATGCCATACAATTCTAAAGACTTTCTTCTTGGCTCTTGAATAATTAAACAATATCCTTGCAACATAAAAACAACCATACTGGATCAGGGCAGAAGTTAATCTAGCCTGCTATCTTTTCTCTGACAGTGGCTGGGATGAATGCCAAAGGAGAACAACCACCCTTCCCCTGAAACACACTTCATCCTTTCAGCAATCAGCATTGTAAGGACTTCCTGAGCTTAGGAATGAGTCACATTTCACAGCTGCTGGTGGTCAGCCTCTGCCCCAAGCCCTTCTGACTGGCTGAGCCTCTCTATGATAGTGTCTAGAGGCAGAGTGGTCACAGTCTCAGATGATAAAATTAATCAATTGCACAGAAATGCCAATCTGCTAGCACACAAATGAAACTAGCTTTGATGATGACCATTCTCCCTGTTTACATAACAGCTGCATAATAATGACCAAAATATTTCAGATCTTATCACACATAAAAGTCAGCTTGTGACAAGAGAGAAATAAACTTCTCCTTGTGGTTTAAAGTTTATTTACATATTAATTTCCCTTGTTATCATCTATTCAGTCGTGCTAAAATTTATTAGATTGTAGTTCTTTGGACAGAGCCTAAGAGCCATACTTTCTCCAGAGCTTAAATCCAGGTATCTTTCATACCTGTATGGCTGCCTGAAAGAATATTATGTTTCATATTTTTCCTATATTTTGTAAAGTGGATACCTGAAGCCTTCTGCAGGACAGGCACTCCTGGAGTTGTGTGCTATTACACAGTTAATCTCTCCTGGACTCAGTAAATGGGATAAACCAGTGGCATTGTTACCCTGATGGGGCTGCTGAATTCCTGCAGTGCTGAGCCAGAGCTGCCTGAGCTCTGGCTCAGTGTGAACCCAGGGGCTGGGTAAAAACTGCTGAGGCCTCATCTAAAAGCTAAATGTAGCTTTAAAGCCAAGGGGCTTTAACAGACACAGTCTGAAGAGACAGCAGTGCTCTTGAAAAACCCATCTCTCTGAAGGCAGTTGGGATGGACACAGTGTCCCTTGGTGGGAGCTCTGCCACACCAAGTACCTGTCCTGTCCTTGCACTGGGGAATAACCCAAGGAGCCGTGGACAAGGAGAGTGAGGGCTGCTCCCCTTGACTCCCCTCCTGCTTCCTGCTCTGAGCAGGGTGAGAGGCAGGAGGGACATGTGTGAGTGATGGGGAGAAGAGAAGCTGTTCTTCCCTATGGCTTGAACACATTATATGCAATCAGGCTGCTAAAGCTGTCACAAAGCAAATATGCTGCATTGGTTAAGATAAAAATTGTCTGCGTAGAGTTACTTACAAATACAGTAACAATTACTCACCAAGTAGGTGGGTGTGCAGCTAAAGGTGGAAGCCATGCTAGCACCAAAGCCTGCCTGTCCCTCAGAGATTTTACTGCCTGGATTTTGGTACTGTTCCTAACACTGACACAGCTGATGCCCTAGAACAGAGATGTGCTTTGTAGGAAGATAAATGACATATTTATCCAAGAAGTGTCCTGGTAGCTGTCAGTGTGAGTCTCTCATCCATCATTCTGTCCCCTGTCCTAAGGGGAAGTTCATCTATCCTGCTATATATTCTGATAACCTGGTGGTGCTTTAAGAGCACACTCTACCTGTTGGAAATCACCAGTGAAAGACAGGTTTGCTGCCTCTCTCCTCCACCAGCAGCACTGCTCGTGTTGGAGTTAATCTGAACATTGTTTGCAGCAGCAGAGTCGGAGCAGCGAGGACAGAGCGGCTCCCACAGCGAAACCGCTGCTCTCTGCAGGCTGACAGTGCCCAGCTGTGTGCCCAGCTCCACAGTCCATAACAGGACACACTGCTGCACTCAGGAGGCACCTGTGGAGAGCCCGTGCTGTCCCAGGTGCTGGTCCTCATTTTCTTCCTTGAAATCCAGGCAATTTTTTATGTCTACACTAAGGAGTAAAATTCTTAAATGATGTAGTGTCTCAAAATAAAGGCTTCCCACCATCAGACAGCAATGATGGCACCCAGTTTGCACAAAGTCAGTGCTATTCAGTCTAAAAGCTCACACATTCTTCTGCAGAGCCAAAAACATTCCTAGGGCCAAAACCAATAAAAAGCCCAAAAGAAATGCCTTGAAAGTTGCAAATGCTTTAGCTTATACATTCTCTTATACATTCTTTCTCTCAGGGTTTCACATGATTTCTGTTCCATACTAGAACAGCTTCTCCTCAAGTCCCTCCTCACCAGACTACTTAAAAGTGTGTAAAATTAAGTGTCAACATCAATGAAGTACTTGCATGCTTAAAAGTCCTGCTAAGCAGAGGCCTTGGGCTACGTCTCACTGCAAAAAGGTCTCTCTCCACATCGAGCCTCCTGTGCCAGGCCAGACACTGGGTGACACAGCACAGCAATACCTGCACTACTGCAATGGTCACATTATTTCTGCACATGGGCTACATTGCAACTATCTGGACTGAGGTAAAGTGTCACCCTGTTCTTTTAAACGTTTTCTATGCCTTCTGATGTTTACATATTTCTACTGGAGTTTCTCACACACTGTTCATATAAACAATGATTGTTTTACATTCTTTGTGGGAGGAGAGAATTGATGGACTGTTGGTCTGACCAGTGTGGTTGGAGAGGTGGCAATTTCACCCTCCAATCCCCTGTCACTTTTAGAATTCTATATATTGCAGAGTCAGAAATAAACTTCCTCATTTTTCCCTCTTTTACATCTAATGTGTGTGTATGAGTTATTTCGTGTCGTAATGCGACAGTAAAGTACAACATCAGCTCTTGAGGGTGTTTGCGTGGACTCTCTCCCAGTAGCACAGTCCCCAGCCACAGCAGTATCATTATTTCTTTTTGTGGTGAGAAAACTCCTCACAGGAGAAAGCAAACTGAGCAGCTAAAAATGTCTGTCACCGCTTTAACAAGGGAAGGAATGTGCCACCATCAAAAGTCTGTCAAAAATCTTCTCCTCCAGAAATAAAAAATGAGAGATTACATCAATAGGGAATTTTACAGTTTTCCTCTGTATCACAATGGGATAACAGACAGATATAAAGCAAAACAGCAGTGAGAAGGAAAGAAACCAGGGTAAGAAAGTTGAGAGCTCCTCCCTTATAGCCAGAAAGAAAATCTTTCCTTGAACTGTAGGTAAAGATAGATGAATTTTCCCCAAAGGAAAAATAAAGCTGAAACCACTCATAAAATCCACCTGAATGTACCAATTAGTGACCACTTGAAATCTAAATAAAACAAACCTCATTTTTTATTGGAATTCTCTAGAAGAAAGTATTTTTTAACAAAAAGCAAAAAATGCACCCAAGTAAGAACAACAGCATTCACCCTGCAAATCAATGTGGGAGTGAGCCACGGATGCTCCCAGAGGTCTCTGTTGCCTTTATGGACGCCTGATCCTGAAGCTGCACTCATCCATTCTGGCTGCTTCACCAAGGAAGCTGTGCCTGCACCCCCACATTCTCCCCAGTGCCACTTCTGTGACAGTCTTGTTTACTGACTGTCTTCCTTCCCTGTGTACCAATACCTTAGTGACCAAAATGAGACCTGTCATTTAGGCTTTAACATGGCTGGCTGTGGAACAAAGCTTTCTAAGGGTTTTCTTCCCCCTTCACCATGAACCTCCAAAAAAAATGCAGTCACTGAATCTGAGATGAAATTAGCTCCCTTTATCTTTTGCTTTGACTATTAACCTTGAAAAAGAAATTATTTGGTCAATTCTTGTTTTGTTCAGCATCTTATGTATTTGGACAACACCTCTTGTGATTGGCTCTTGTTTCATTATGGACAAGTTTTGAAGTGGTTCCCACAACACATCCAAAACACAGTCACAGAAAGCATCACAAAAAAAAAAAAAAAAAAAGGTGTGATGCCAAGTGCTTGAGAGCTGGAATTACCTGCCACCTTACTACAGCCTCCTTGTGGCCCTGCAGCACCAGCAGCCCAGAGACATGGACACAAGGTGTTTGCTCCTGAGAGCCACTCCCTCATACACTGCACAGGCAGAATGCTGTCCACGCAAAGAAAAACTATTCAGTATTTTGTTTTTGCCCTTTTGTTCACCGCATGGTCCCAGGCTTTATTTACTTCACATCACTCAAACACTACACTGATGACAGTTTGTAATTTCCTCTTTTTTTCTATTGGGTTAATCCCTCTCATTTCTGGTTGACAAACAATGGCTTGACAAACAATAAAAAAAGTCAAGTCTAGTTTTCACAGCAAGTCTGAGAGGCAAAGTGTGTGTGCTGAAGCTGGACCACACAAAATTACCACAAGTTATGCCAAAGAACACATCATGCTGGATTGAAAACTGCTTTGGGCAGTGACTTCGTCTTTTCCACAGTAAAGTGCCATGTGTATGAATAAATCCACACAGAGCAGCTGTAACTTTACAGGGTGTCTCTGAACATTACTGAACCTGTCTTAATGCCATGTAAAAGACACTGTCTAGAAACGGAGAAACTAATTCCAGTTAATTACATGGGTGCAGAAAAGTCAAAAGACACACATTAGGTAACAATGTGCAGCCAAGAAGGGCCAGGGCAAGATCCAAATTTCACTGATATGCAAGAAATGATGGCTCTTTGGGGGACTGACTAATCTGGCCCTAAAAGCTGATAGTACAGCTTTTGTTGAAAACAGAACAGTTTTTTTTTTTTCAAAAGTGCATATTCCACTAGTGGAGAGATCCAGAGGCTTCTTCATGCTAGGTGGTCTGGTGTTCATTCTCTGTTTTAAAATATCTTTTGCAAATCACGTAGAAATAATGCTATTGATTGCTAGGGATTTATAAATATCAGTGGTGTCAGCACAGTTTTAATCACAGCATAAATGTGGCGCAAAATAGGATTTCTAGGTAACAATCTCTATTCTAGATGAATGCTACCAACTTCCCAACAGAGTGATTTTGTAACTTCTTTGCAGAAACCATTTACAGTGTTTGATATATTTATATATGGTACCTCAGAGAACATTTTCTAGTGTCACAGGAGAAAATCTTTTGCAGAGGGCTTCAGATTCTGGTCAAACCTTGTTAATGAGTCAGGCTGTCAGCTTGTCAGATGAATGATACAGATTTGCAGGTCATTAACAAGAAATAGCTACTGCTAATTATAACAAAGCCATGAAAGCAATATCATTCCAAATGTATGAAGGAATTAAAAATAATAAGGCAAGTATCTTTTCATCTGAACACAGTTTAAATGAGTATTAAGTGTCTTTTCTCAGTATAAAGTAGTTTGTTCTGATAATTGAAGTTATAGTTGGGTATTTTTTTACTGGAAGATGAGATCAAATTAGAGAGATCTCACTAATTTAACTTCACTCATTATTTGATCATGCATATTTATTCACAACAAGTACTACTCAGACCTTACTGGTTTTCCTCTTAATATTTTCCATGCCAAGACATTTGCAATTACAGAATTTTGCCTTCCACATTTGCTAGTAAATGGATTTAACTGCCACAAAACATCATGTTTATAATAAATTACTCTCCTCTGCAATTTGGTTTAGCCTAAGGTAATGAAAAATGGAACTTCTTTGGAATAAACAATTTACACTTTGCACACAGGCAAATATTTGTATATTTAAATGCTCCTGGAAGTTTCTGTTTGTCACATTGAATCCCACAGGAAATCATCTATTGATTTCAGAAGGGCACAAAGTTATCACTGCAGAAATATATTTAATATCTTGCTGTGGCCAGAATCATAACTATCCTCCTGAAATCCACAGCTCCCTATAGTTTAGGAGGGCACATTCCCTAAATGCTTGCCTGGCCACCAGGCAGATGCTACTACCCTGGGTAAGAGGGATGGCAGAGCAAGGGACAAGCCTGTGATTCTCCATCACATTTTCCAGCCTGGGATACAACTTTCACTTGGCACCAGCTCCTCTTTGACAATAAAGGCTGTGAGCTGTATGGGCTGCTCTGTCCCATCTTGGCTTTACCTCCAGCACTGGAGAGCCTCAGTGGCCCAGCACCAACACCAAACCTCTCCCTGTGACTTACAGAGCTCTAATTCTCACTCATGAGCCAAGGAAGTCATGTCCTGATCCATTGGCAGATCCTGTTGGCAGAAGTGGGGCAGTAAATTAGAGAGACTAATACAGACTACAGAAAATTTTGGTCCCCAAAACACCAGGGTTTTTTCCTAGCAGACCTACCTATGGGCAATGGTTTCTCCTGCTGGCTAGTATGGGCAGAGAGGGAGTTGATAAAACATTTTTAAGAGCCATTTGTAATAATGTCTCAGTGGTGAATTCCAGCAGAATTAGCATTTAAAAAGCTGTTATGTGTATTTTCACCACTGAATGTAATACAATCTGAAGCAGAAAATGCAACTTTCATTTTGAGGAAATTTCACTGCAATCTCCTGTATCTGAGGGTCTTCCAATATACTGTCAAAACCCAAAGTCAACACATTCCCTGTATAAAATGTAAACACAAAGTACTTCAAAATCTGGCCTGAGCTTCAGTTTGTAGTATCCCTACACAGAATTGTTCCCTGCCAAAGAATTCTGCAGAGCAGCAATACAAAAGAATAGCTTATTTTATATAAAAATGGTAGTATTTTCTGAAAATGGAACTCTACTGGGTACATTTCTATGAGGATTGAAATGTCTGTTTGGAACATACAAGCCTCTGTAAAATATTTCTCACAGTAGCTAGATAATTGTTCATTTCTGTTGCTTTGGTGGGAAGCATTCCTGTTGAATTGAGTCTTTAATCACAGAAAAAAGAAGGCTCAGAAGCACAATAGAAAAGCAGTGTGTGGATTTCAAAAACAAATCCAAAATTCACATTACCTCTTAGGAAAAACTTTGTAGAAATGTGCTTAGTACAAGTTGTGAAGAAGTTCAACTATGCCAGCATTAGCGGCCAAGAAATTCTCATTCACTTAAGATGAAAAGGCAGAGCCAGTTTCAAATTACACTTGCTGCCATATAACATATGCAACAAATAAAGAAAAAGCAAGGGATTGAAGTCATCCCTGAACACCACATGTGGTACACGTTTCCAAAATGGTTTTGTGTGTAAAACAAAAAAAATCTCTTAATTCAGCACATTTTAGTGGCCCAAAGGTCTCCCTAGCTTTGTAAGCTACTAAAAGGGACAAGCAGCTCTGCCACCGAAGATGATCTCCAGTGCATCTGAGTGCCCAAATCAAACTGGGAATTTATTGTTCCTCCTGGTTATGCATCACACTTCTTAAAGAAATTCAGTGGCATACTTGCAAAACTTTCTGGTATATTTAAAGAAGTGTTCTCTGGGCAACTTTCTCCATCACTATCTACCAAAAGAAGTTTAATAACCTGAAGCAATATCAATAAAATGAAAATCATACTTTCCCTCTGCACCACAAACCTACCACAGGGCACATTTTGTGAAGTTTCACAAACTCCACAAGCTTTATCACTTATTCTGCTTCTGGATCTGTCTGCATTAGATCAGACCACACCGCTGGGGTCTAAATATTCTCCAAGGCCAACCTGTCTGTTTTGTAAATATCTTAAAGTTGAGAAACTCAGCTTAAAGGAATGAACTGTCTGGATTTCACCCCAAACTGCTGAGTGCTGGAATCCCACCTTGGGCAAAACTGTGTGTGTTTTAGGTTGTGTGACCAACAACCCAAAGGTAGAAAACAGATAAGAAAACATTTCTTTCAGCATATTGGAGGCTTTTCCATTGAGCACCAGCTTCCTGAGAGCTTTGCCCCTTCTGCCAACCACCAGTTTACAAGTGTCCTCCTGCATTCCTCACTGCCCCCTGCCCCTGCCTGGGGAGGATCATGCGTTTTGCCTGTAAAAGCAGAGCTCTGTTCCTAGCCAGAATCCCCCAAAAAAGAGGCTTAAAGGACAGAGGATTTCTATACTGAAAGTCAGATTAGGACAATCCTCTGGGTTTTTTATCTAGTCAGTTTTACAGTATAAATAGTAGTATGTTCATCACTGTTTTTATCACTATCTGTCAAACTACCCTGTACCTACTAAAAACTGCTGTAGCACTATGAAGTGGAATGAGTAGAAATAATTCTAGGTTTGTTCCTGACATGAGGGGTTTGTTTACACTTAAAGACTCAGTCTCAATTTCCTACATAGTCTGAAGCCTGAAGCCATCACACATGTGACAATTAAACATTTTTGGGAAGGAAGGCAAATGTAAAAAGCACAGATTGAAGGCGACCTTTGCAGAAAACATGGTGAGTTCCTAGGGATTTCTATTTGCTCTGGAATTTTTCATCTCAGCAGGACTATAAGCACCAAAAGTTTTAATGAACATTAAAAAACGATAATTCACGTCTCTATTTCAGCTGCACAGCCCTACTTTGCATGAGATTTGGCAACAAAGTCCCAGGCTTGGCACGGATCTCTCGCATGCTCCCTGCTCTCCATCTGTCCAGGCGCTGTCCAGAAAAGCTCCCGTCACAGTCCTGTGGTGCTCTGAATTATTCATGCTGCTCCCAGCCACCCCCAGCACGCTGGGATGGGCCGAGCACAGCCCAGCACTGACCCGAACCAAACACTTGGCTGATCCATCTTGCACATTTCCTGCAAGAGTGGGGCTGGAGCAAACCACTGCCGTGTTATTGCTGGGAAGCTGTGACATTTTAATGAATGGCTGATTACCAAAACCATGAAATGGAATGAAAGGAGGACTTGGGTACCCCAAAATGGAAGTTGGACGTGCAACTTTCAATGAAATTATAATGAATATTACCAGGACCATCTTGCCAATTAGAAGAAATCCCTCATTAACCATTTGTTTCACTGCATTTACTTTCCTGGAAAATGCAGCTGCAGTAGAGGTTTGATGTTTCCTTTAATTTATAACTTTTTTTTGTATAGATAGTACATTGTGCTGAGGTACCTGCATAAACAGAGGTACAATAGATTATGTGGGTACACACTGATACTCAGTGTGCAGGGGAAGGAAGGGAAACACAACCATGAGAGTTACAATTGCCAAAATGACCACCAATGTAGAATTGTGGATTAAAATGGTGGTAAAGGATTTATCTCAAATGGCTCTGCCTGTGAAAGATAGCAATAAATAATATAAATATCTAAATGTATGTGTGTATGTATGTTTTATCTGGGAAAGTCACCTTGCATTAATACTAGCAATTCCAGTTTTCCACTGAAGAAAGGACACAAGTACAGCACAGAAAGATGATCAATGTATCTCATGGCCTAATGGATAAAAGCAAGACAGAGTGATGGAAACTCTTCTGAAGCCTGGATAGTTGTGGAACAGAATCATTTACAGCCAGATGGGCATATGAGCTCTAATTCTGCATGAACCTTCCCAAAATCTGCACTGCCTCCAGTAGAAGCACTCACTGTGTCCACCCTGGACTTCCCCAGGCCCTTCACTTAGGGACTGTAGTCTGCCAGTGCCCCAGGCTGGCTCACCAGATGCCTCAGCTCTGTGCTGCTCCAAAGCAGGGAGCATGCCCCAGGCAAAGGCTCAGTTCCCCTGCCTCACAGACAAATGGCCAAATGGCACTCAATGTGTCATTATTTACCTCCTCCTGCCATCAGAGAGAAGATGCAGAGGTTTGAATTATTCCATTGGAGAAAGGAACATTTCTGTCAGTGCTTCAGAACCCAAGTGCTGCACACTTTCTGTCACAGCCTTCTTGCTCATCCATAGCAGTGGCCCCACTGAAATCCATAAGGCAGATGAGACTTGGCCTGTTGTTGCTCAGCTGGAGGCAGTGAGAATGTAATCTTCAAGGACTGTACTCACTGACTACGACAAATTAATCTCCAGTGAGCCTTTGTACATTTGGATATTTTGCTTTACTGATGGCTTTAGAAGTCATTAAACACCTGGATCTTGCTATCTAAAAAGGTTTAAAACAGAATATTTAAGGAGAAAAATAAATGACCATATGGGTGAGGAGGGGCTTAGTGTGCTAAGTGTGAGCACTTACAGAACACAGCTACAAAGTTCCTACTAACTTCAGGGATTAAATCTGCAGGGACACAGCACAGAAACACAGCAGTCTTATCAACAAAGTTAATCTCTGAATTTCTTCCTGCCTGCATAATTCTCTTGACCAAATTTTTAGCTTATATTTTTCATGTGCAGAATTACCATTCCACTTCAATCCTTAAGGAATACCCCTAACAAAAAGGATACCAACAAAAAAATGGAGATTTAAAAGAAGATCATAATATGTTTTCATTACTCAATTGACTTCTAACTGAATTTTCTGGGATTGATACTTAGCAGGACTCTCAGAACACGTATAGGGTAACCAACCCTTCCTTAAAGATCACCATGATTTAGCATCACTTATTTTAGATGTCTTGAAAGTCACATTTAATTCTTAATTTTAAATATTCAATAGGATGTGTCTAGGAGCATTTTTCACTTGGTTATATTAACATGCTCTGACAAAGTGAATATAATAATGAGATTAGCAGTCCGTCTGTGAAACAAAATTATTAAATTCTGTAACTTTTGCTAGGCAAGCAGTTATGTTATGGCAGGTTTGGTGAGCTGCTTTGACTTACCTGTCACCCACTCATTCTCATGCAATAGGAATATAAGAGATCTTTAAAAACCATGAGACAGGTCTGTCTACTTATGTCACTGTGAAGAAGCTCTGCCCCAAAATACACAAGGCTCTGAAGATCTGGACTTCCACTATTTCCTCTGTTTCAGTAAAATGCAAAAGCCAAGAGCAAAACTTGACTATGAAAGAACTCTAATGGTTTACAACATGTAGACAGAGCTGTACAAATCACAGGGAAGAGGATGTCAGCTATGGGCACAAATGCTGTCAGCCAGGACTGAGCCTGAGGTGTGGGTGCTCCACAGGGGGCTTGCAAAAAGCAATATTTGAGCTACTGTTTTCATCAATGACCTGCAAGCAAAGACAAGATCATATACTGACACATTTGCAGGGACAAGTTGTGGCTGAATGACACATCATGAGGAGAACAAGCCAATTAAAATGATGGGGATCATTGGGAAGCTATGCCCAGTTAAATTAATTACATTTTAATTAGCCAGGTGCAAGGAGTTTAGAAATAAGAAATACAAACCTACTTGCAGGAGGAGGAATGCCTCTGTGATACCAGAAAGGATCTGCATTATGTCTACTCATACCTAGCAGCTCCCAGTATTATCCCAGCTGTATGAAAATGGAAACTTCTTAAATTTGAATACCAGAGGGCAACGAGAAGCAGGGGAGTGTGGACAGCACTTGTGAGACCTTGGGTTAGAACACAGTGTGTTCATGTCTTGTCTTAGAAAAAAAAAAAAAAAAACTGGAGAAAATACAGAAAGCAGCCCCAAAACCTTGTCTACATGTACAATATGAAAAATTCCATATAGTGAGACCACAGAAATCTCAAGACATTTAGTTTATAAAAGAGAAGATTGACAAGTGACTGATTTATACAGTGTAAGCACTTTCCCGTGGAGAAAACAAACACTGGGTACTTAGAGTCTCTCTTGTCCAGCAGAGAGAAATTACACAAGAAGTGTAATGGCTGGGAACAGAAGCCAGACAAATTCATTTGGGAAACAAGGCACTGCTTTTGAACACTGAGCCAAGCAGTACATTGAGTTCTTTACTTCTTTAGTTTTCAGATGGGGGATGCATTTGGACAGCAAGTATTGCACAGGCACAAGTTCTCAGGTACAGTCTGAGAGAGCCGGGATCAGCTTTAATATGTGATTATCTTCCTTTTTTTCTTACCCTAAAGTAAATAAATTTATCCACATACATGGACCTTTTGCAAGTGTCAAACAGATGTGATAGCTTCCTTTAATTATCAAACACTGCAGTGTAGTAAAGGGGACCCATTATTTCTAGTGACAAATTTGCTGCTAACAGGCAATGACACCACTTACAATACCTGGACATGAAAATGTCTGACATCACTGCTGCTGAGGGGACAGGTTATATTAGTAAACTTTTAATATTATTCTGTGAAGGATAGCCCATTTAGTATTGTTAGTTCCTCCCTGCTGATATTTCCCATAATTTCTTGTTGGAAATTTCACACTCTTCCCTGGAGTGGATCTAGCTCCTCTTAGGAGCACTTTAGGGGCTTCCCAAAGCTGCTCAGTTCACTTTTAGCTCACCAGATGAGTTGCAGTATTACTCTAGATTGGCTCCATTGTCAATCAGCAGCAGACACATTACTGCCAAGTGTGGGCAAAATCCACAGCATGTCACTGCAGAACAGAAGGAAATCCCATGCTTAAAAGCTCAACAAATTTTATTGGGAGCACCTGCTTCAGCTCTTCAGGATATCTGAGCAGCCAGCCTGGGGCAAACACAATAAAATATCCAAAACCAAAACTTGTGTCTGTATATACATTATGTAGCACCTCACTGCACTGGGAACCCTTTAAACTCATATCCATTTTGGTTTTGTAAATGGGTAGAGATGTCCTTAAATTACCTCTCTTGAACAATTTTAATTTCTCCAATGAAACCCTTATGGACTTAGAGATGATTTTACATGAGAGAAAAAAAATCAGGAAAATTTGGAACAGGCTTTGAAACAGAAAACATCCACTCCTTTTAAATGAGGCACTGCAAAAGGAGAAAAGAATTTAAATGAAACAGCATTGTCTTTGCAACATAAAACATGTTCTAATGTTGCAGCTCTGGTCATGTCTCCAAAGGTGTTAGCTGATTTCATTTGAATTAGCTCCACGTGGAAAAGACCCAAACAAATAAATAAATAAACAAAAACCCACCCCCCACTCCACCCCACCAAACCAACCTAACTCCAATCAGAATTGTAAAATCAGCTGAAAAAAATTTTGCTTACTCATTTTGACATATTGTTATGTATAAAAGCTGCTCAGACATGCCTTAGACCTTTCTCTGTCTACCATGCCCACATCAGCTGCTGGCAAACAGAGTTCTTGCAGTAACAGGGTATGGGATGCTTCCCCATCCTAGGATTTCTGCAGCCTGTGCTCTGCCATGAAATCACTGAGAAGTGCTTTTATTCTCCTGGGTGAAGCGCCTGAACAAAGCTTAACACGTCTCATGCCAACCCCCCAAACTGGATTTCAGTGATGCACAGGCTCTGGCAGAACAACAGCGGGTGCCAGATGGAAATCCCTCACACCTTATGTGCATAGGAAGGCTGCCACTGAGGACACCACCACAGGACCTGAGGGCTTGGTCTCTCACAACACACTTGCCATCATAGCACTGAGAGTGACAGTGAAGAATTCCTCTATCCCAGGCTGTTCCTGATCCATTAACTCTTGTGATCCTGGTCCTCGCTGACTTCTGGGACAACTGAATCAGATGACAAGAGACAGATTGATGGTGCTTTGCACTGATTTAAGATGTCTTCCTCTCTCCCTCAAGCAGAGCAGAATTAGCCTTTTGTTACAGAAGGCAAAGCTATCATTTACTTAAATAAAATGAAGAGCACTCTACATCAAACATGACCGAGCCCTCTAAATGGAGAGGTACTCCTTCAATACAAGGTACTGCAGGCACCAGCAGATTCTCTGTCGAAAAAACACTTAGCATATGAGCTTTTGGAAAGCAGGAAGCTATTTAAAAACACAGGCTTCTAGTGAAATTGTAAAAATTTTAATAAAAATATCCAAGTTTGTTTATTTTCACACAAATGGACTTGCAAAGAAGAGGTTTACCAGCAGTTCATTTAATGAAATGCACCACAAAATGGTGTCTTAAAGCCCTGGCTGGAGAGGGAGGTGTTTTTATTTTTGAGCCCCCAAATGAGCTGTTCAGCTCCATTTGCAAAAGCACAAAACTCAGATTAGAAGAAGACTACTCAGATTTGTTGCCTACCAGGGGATATAAGCATATACTCAAGCATCCAGCAATGGGCTTCAGCACAACCTTTGTCAAACTGAGCCCTAAAATTTAAAGTTTTACTGACGCTGTCATTTACAGATTGCCCAATGTGTCACACACGTCACCAGAACTCAGCACCTCATCCCTCCTTAGCTCTTGTCTGTGCTTCCTCTAAACTCACACAAAGATGTGATTTCCAGGTAATTTTTGAGGACAAAGAAAAAAAGAGAGGATTTGGTTTGACAATAGGTGATAATCAGAACTAGCATTCCAAGCTGGTTTTACCAGAACAGAACAAGAGGATTTGACCTGAGCTTTTGCTGGCACTAACTCACAGACTGAGTGATGCAACAACAGATGTCCCCACAGAGCTACAAAATGATCGTTGCTTCCACCACCCCGAGCAAATGGTGGGATGCTATTTTTCCTCTGAAGGAAATAGCATGGCAAAACAGCACCCAGATGGTTAAAAAGAAGCTGGACTAAAGAAAGTAAGTTTCAGAAATTCCTGGAGTAGGCAGATAAATTTAGCAACTATAATTCAAACAGCCATTGATTTCAGCAGGATGAATTCCCTAGTTGCTGCCATCACATTTTCCTCATCATTTTTGCTGCCCTTTAAAAGCTTAATTTTGCCATGTGTGCAATGGCCAGGGCAATAGTGAAAAGTGGTTTGGTGCTGTGACCTCAGATGGTGCATTTTGGCAGTGGCAGGAAGGCAGAGCAGATATTTCTCTGAACTATTTTCAATCATGTCCCTAAAGCAGTATGATTTCTTTGGCTTAAGAGGTAGCAAAGGAAAACTATTTATTAAATTGACTGCTGCTATTTCATCTATTTAGTGTTGCTGGTATAATGTCTCTACCCATTTTGTGACTTGATTTTTTATTTATGCTTGTATATCTGTGCTTAACATTTTGCATTATTATAGAAATAAGCTTCTTTTAAATGTTCTGCTATTTTTTATTTATTTTTATTTGAACAAGCAAATCCTCACTGGCTTAGTTTCCAAGTGAACACATCAACTCCCAACCTCTTTTTGCTTTTGAAATAATGGTTTTATTGTCTGTGGTATTTTGCAAGATGTTTTTCTCTTACTAATAGCCTGTTTTTTGGTGGGTTACTTGTAATGCACCATCTCAAACTGCCTTACTGGTCAACCAGGAGGATGAATTCAGCAATTACAGGATTTGTCATTAGTGTCCTGAGGCACTTCTGAGCCACCTCTCTAATTACATACCAGTGTCACTGGGGCTCTGTCCTCTGCTAAGGCACCACATTCATGCAGAAAATCCCAAACAGCACCTGAACTCCTGTTCTTGCTGGAGCACTGCCCAGCCACTGACTTCACCTCCCCAGCCCTGCTCACGTAAGCTCAGCACACAGCTCTGACCTGCTCTGCTCTGAACACACATGGAGGCATCAGAACAGCACAACCTGGCCCAACAGAATAATTGGGTTAAATTGGACTGGAGTCCTTCTCCAGCCAAGGAAAACAAATGCAGAATGATTGACTGCTCTGGCTTTGAGATGTGGTCCTGCTCTGGGTAAAACGAAGGAAAGGTTTTATTTAAATGCCCCTAGGATCAGATCAAGCCCATCACAGTCTGTCAGGAAGGGGTTAGTGCCTTATTCCCAAGAAAGCAGGATGTTAACATATGAGTTCTTGAAAAGATCCTACACCCAAAGCTGTTCTTTTTCTTCTTTTCAGCAACTTCTGAATCAAACATGAGATTTTTCAGTTTTCCCTTAAACTCTAGCAACACGCTATATCCTGCAGACTCTCTCTCTGAGGAAATATTTTTTCTATAGCCTTAGCTCTCTTCTCCCTCCAGCTCTTTGAATAGCAAACCATAGTTAGTGTCTATATAAGATATACTTTTTCTAGCTGTTGAAGGCTGCAGCTCACTGTTTCTCTTTCTTAGGACTACTTATTTAGCAGCTCTCTTCCGCCTACAGATTTCTTCTTTAAGATTATTCATATTTTTCTCTAGGGGGAATGATTTTAGAGGAGCTGTTTTTTGACAGGAGAACAAATGTTTAAGACCTGAACTCATTAGTTTTACATTTCTGGCAAGAATAAGAATTCATAATCATCTTATGAAAAGTAAAAATTAAATCTGACTTCCAAAAAGTAGAAAAGATGTTAGAAAATAAGAAAAAGCCAGGAAGGATGCTTCTCTCCTTATTCATTTAACTACAGTGAATTTCAATATTTTTGAGGTAAATTTTGGCAACAGCAAAACTCAATATCCCAGAATCCCTAATTTGCAAAACAGTGACACACTATGTGGACTAATTGAATTATGGAGTGCCATCAGTCAGCATGATAAGAATTCATTTACATTATTCTAACATGACTTTAAATTAAGCAACCCCTGATTGTGCACACAATATTAATGCAGTGCTATTAGTAACACTTAAAAGGTTTGGGCCAGCCTAATTCTAAGATCATCATAGCAAACCAGAGCATATTGAACAACCCCAGGGTACATTTGTTAAAGGACCTGAGTGAATTAATACTTGATGTTCCATTGATTTTTCCCACAGATGTCTAAATCAGTAATGTTTATTGCCAAACACCATGTGGCTGGCACACCCCAGCACTGAGTAAAATAGCAGTTAGTCCTTTCAATTCAAGCAACTTAGTCTGCCCAGTTTTAAATCACTTTGAGGAGAGAAGCTAAATAAATACAAACAACCTTTGCTGAGCAGAAAAGCACTTTCCCGTCAGGGAGTCCCTCTGGAGATGTTACAATGAACACATAAAAGTGCTCAGTAGTGGAAGTACCCAATATTTTCACATTAGAACAGGTAAGCTTTTCCATAACAGCATTCATCACATTTTCAGAATGAGCACACCTAGTTCAAGGCTTCCACTAGTACAAAAACGTATACTGCAATGTAGCAACCAACCAGTCACCTCTTCCTCCACCAACATGTTTTAAACTGTAAAAACTTTTAGAACTTGCCTGACTTACTCTGGGCAGCTATTTTACTCACTAGAAATCTGCTACTAGATATCCTGGACTCAGTACTTCATTTTATTACAGCAGTGGTGAGAGAGCCATCGAAAGCCTTTTCATATCAGCAACTGCGTCAGTCTGTGTAGTTTTTATCTCCCCAGACAACTGCCACCAGTAGAAAAAGAGGCTCAGGAAAGATGACATTCATTCTTTAAAGCTGACAGCTGTAAAACAAGGTTCTTAGGACTGCAAAGACACCTCAAAGATTACACCAGTAATGAAGTCGGTTGCGTATTTCTTTTTAATTCTCAGCTGTCTAGGGGCTTTTCCCTTTCCCAGGACTGCATCCCACAGCTGCCTGCTAGAGATTAGGTGCCACTCTCAATTAAAACTGCAGGAAAACGAAAAAGATCATGTTTCTTTTGACACCTCTCTCTAGCTCTCTGAGCTTGTAATTGAAAGCCCATTTAGTAAGTTACAAGTACCTAGACAATGATCTCAGCTTATCAAAAGCTCCACATCGCTGGAGCTCAGGGTAAGATGAAAGCCTGCAAGTGAGAAGGATCTTTCTCTATTGTACTTTACAAAATGTTCCCTCTGCAAGGGTATGGAAAGGGTACAGCTCTGTGCTACTGAGACACACATTTATGGCTGTGCCAGTTGTGCCATTTTTCTTCTTCCCCAGATTTTAAGTGCCATCCAAGCTCTCCCAAATTTCCACTGCAGCAGCTCCCACTTCAGCAAGCTCATGGGAAAGTACAATCCTCATGTGAACGTGAAGAGACTCTGTGAGGCTCAGATGGTCAAAATGCTACTGCAGAGCTGGAGGCAGCCCCAAGGAGGGAAAGAAAAGAAGCAAGGAGAAAGCAGAGACCTGTTTGGACCTGTGCAAACCAAGGGCAACTTTTTCTATCAACTTTCTGAAGAGCAGGCTCTGGCAGGGAAGATGAAGGACACAGAGTTGTGAAACTGGCTTGAAAATTTCCTACTTGCACTATTTTCCTAATTGCACTGTTTTCAACTACATTTTATTAGTCACCCTTGGATGACACATCTGTCTCTATTTTGTTTTGTGATTCTCTTGGGATGACCTAATCGTGTGAAAAATAGGGAGGCTGTTCATGTCTAATCAGATGGCTGTGTGATTAACTCATTCACAAGCATTTTAAAGGCAATTTTATAAATGCATGTAAAGGCCTTTGTCTCCAAACTTGAAAAAGTCTATTTCAGTGTGTGTACACAGTCAGGCTGAGTCACTCCCTTTCTGCTAGTCAGCGAAAAGACATCCTATTATAGGACACTGAACTCTTATCTATTTGCTGGTTACATTTATAGTTCAGAAAGACTCTGATTTAATTTTTTTTTTGCCTGCTGCACAGATTTAACGCCTGGGGACAAACGAGCTAGGTGACACCAGTGTCAGGCCTGTCCAGAAAATATTTTTAAAAACAAGGCTTTTAAAGTCCACTTCCTCCAGTGTAGAAGAGGGAGCATCACACAGTAATACCAAGAACTGGGGAGGCCTTGTTCAAAAGCATAGGAGCTCAAAAAGAACAGATGTAGAGCCCAGTTATGCCTTGTATCAAAAAATTCTGTGTCTCTCCCAGAAAGTGGAGGGGGCAGCAGTTCCTCTGCCTGTGTCCCCATGTGTGTGCTGTCCCCTGCACGTGGCATCCCAGTCCTGTGAGAGAATTTCAGCACTGGAACAGCTATTTTGCACCATGGCAAGTCTCACAGATCCCAGCTCCTTGTGGGACTGCTAAATATTGAGAATATGGGTTTAACACAGAGATGCCTTCTTTAAAAAGAGTAGTAATATCATTCTCCCTCAGAAGGAAAACATAATATTCAGCTTTACACTAGGTTTCCCCCTGAGCTTTACAATGTGGCTGAGACAGAGGGTGAAGAGCAGCACACAGACTCCAACAGGAAGGCTGATGAATCTTAGTAAAAAATATGTTTGCTTTTTGAGCAGAATGAAAGTACTTCCTCAGTCAATAGGTGTGAGCAGAGTAAAACAAATTTAAGGTATAATTCTATAATTATCACGTTATAATTAACGTTTTTTGTAAGAACAAGAAAAAATCTACAGTCAGTAAGTAGAAGTTCTATAACAAAACTTGACACTTAGTAGATTTAATTAAAGTACAGATTTCCCAAATCCATTTCCTGTGATTATTGTTGTTATTCTTTAGAAGCTGATTAGGCAATAGCAGATGTCACCACTGTACAAATCTACATACACAGGCACAAATACCATAATTAGGAGATTACTTCATTCTCGCTAAAAGTTGCCTATAAAGGAGCAAAAACTGAGTCTTCAAATATTTTTCAACATTTCAACACAAACCAAACAAACTTAATAGTAGAATTAATCTGTAGTTCCCTACCACTAGGATTATCTGTAGCAAAAACATTCAAAAAGGCCTTGGCTTGGAACCTTTTTGGGTGCAGGGGGGAAGGTTGCCTCAGTGCACTGAGGTGTGTGAGCACTGATCACCACGTGCACTGCTACCTCAGCTCATGCTCCTTCCTACATTCAGTGACTGCCAGACTGCTCAGAACAATCACAGAGCTCAGGCAGCTCTGTCTGGTGACACAGTGACAGTGTCAGGCTCACTTCTGCATGGTGAAATACAACATAAGGGGCTTTCTTGAGGCTCTGCTGTCCCAGACCCCATTTCAGCTGGGTGGAGAGATGTGGGGCCTGACCTCTGACCCTGTTGAGTTGCTCTGCTTTATGACACTGTCATACGTTATTAAACTGCAATAAATAAAAAATAGTTTGCAGGGGAGATGCTATTGGGTTCCATGCAAACACCTTATAAAAGGATTTTTTAAAAGCACCTATGCAAATCTGAAGACTCTCTGATTTCCAACGACAAATCAGGGATATTCATGCTCCTACAACACCTGTATTTGCATTGGAGATCACATCCCTCTCAGCCTGTTTCTCCCGTAACAGTCTGTAATTCTTTTGCCCACTTCAAAAGTCCTGTGTTTCCTTTTTTTACCATTAGCTAAAACCAGTTCCTGCTGAGCAGTGTAGTAGTATTGACTTCTGATACACGAGCTGATTCAGCTCCTGGATCTCTACAGCTATTTTCTTTTTTAATTCCATTTCTCATTTTGCTTCATGCTGTTATTGCTATTCCCTTGAACAATGGAGGCAGGACTCTCCATAACAATGCACAATAGGCATGGTGCAATAATAACAGTCTTTTCTACACATCCCAGCTTCATTCAAATGAAAAGTACTCACTTAAGAAAAGACAAAACACAAAAGTGATTATTACCTGACTTGAAATAAAAAAAAAAAAAAAAAAAAAAAAAAAAAAGAGAGAGAGAAAAAAAATTGCTCACATGGGATTCAACTAATATTTCAAAGGTAAGAATGCAGGAAAGACTGATGCCATATAAAATTCTACTGCTTCTAAATGAATCCTTAGACATTTAAATTAAATGATGCATTTGCACACAGAAAATATTTACGATTAATAATATGATGAAGACATATTCCATTCCCCAGCAATGGAAAAAAAGCTTTGAAATACAAACCACTGAATTGATATCTTAATATTTTGAAACCTATTTCAGTTTAAAAAGCTGGAAGTATAACTGCATAGCAAATACCAGACTGAAGTTTACAGGCAGCTTCCGACCCACAGTAATGATCAGCATTTCCCAGGAAGGGAGGATGGACCACTCCATCCTGTGCTGCTGGCTGGGCTCCTTCCTGCCCCGGGGGTGTTTGTGGAGCAGGAGAGGTGATGCCCATGCTGGAGCAGAGCCAGGGTCAGGATGCAGCTGTGAGCAGCAGCCACAGAAGGAGTGCTTTTGAAAAAAAACAGATAATCCAGCTCAGGATTAACAACTACTGTGGTTCTGTGGAATTTGTTCAACTATATAAACACAAGGCAGTCTGCCCTCAATACAATTTTAAACATTTTTTGGCTTTGGCCCTTTTCCACTTCAAGGCTATTTTTAAGCTGATTTAGCTTCCCTTTAATGAAGACAAGGCCACTTCTTCATCACAAAAATTTTCTTTATGTGGCCAGCAGGAATGCTCCACGTACTTTCTTAGCACTCCAGAAACATCCCAGACACTTGTGGGATTTGGCAAATTCACACTGGCAAAGATATCAACACCCCCATGTCTGCCCTTATCTGAGACCACCAAGTCTTTAAAGGAGGGATCTCAATTTGGCTCCAGACAACAGGCTCATGGATGAGATCAATGTCAGCTCACACAGGCTGTTTTCTATCCTCTCCATAGGTCAGATGATGGGATGAAAAATTTGTTATGGACAGCAAGAAAGCAAAGGTTTAAACCTGCTTTTTGTCCAGTCTCTACATCGCCTGGAAGAAACAGAGCTGTCTGTGCCCCAGAGCACAGCCTGTCTGCCTGGCCAGCTGGATCCAAGTGTGTGTCCATGGAGGAAAGCCCCAAATAATGACAACAAACAACACCTGTGAGAGTCTGGATGTTCACCTGCACTGTGAAGGTTTGTAATTTGGTCAAATTACACAGGTATTTTTGGCAAATCCAAAGAACACATTCCTGAAATCTGTGTTAACCTTCCTCTCCAAACAGTCAAGTTTTTATTTACAAAGCCCTAGTTAGAATGTTTGATTTTGCATTGGTCTCAGATACATATGAGTTGATTGAGTTTAAATTAATTGTTGAAGGCATATTCCCCCAGAATAGGAAATTTGAGTTCAAAGATATATTTTCCCCAAATTCAAATAAAACCAATGTCTGATAGTGGAGGATATACAACCACCATAATAAAACAACAGTATGAGCTCTGCTTATAAAACAGAAAGTATACTATCACATTCTAGCACCATTTGGTGAAAGTGGGGACCCACAAAGCCTAAGACAAATATGCTAAAGCTGGAAAGATACAGTAACAAAAGTATAAGATTTCATGTTCAGTCACATATGGAAAAACCAGTCCAGGACTCATTCCAGCCCTGTTGTAGAGAATGTGAACCTATTAATCACTGACAGGTCATGCTAGACAGTCCTTGTCCTGTCAAATGAGCCAGGATATACTTTTGCTCCCAAGGCTGAGAGCTGAGGAAATGAGCCATGTTCTGTAAAAATGGTTATTTTGCCCTCACAGGTCATAAACAAGTTTAACAAATTTAAAGTAACAAATTTGTCCTGGTTTGCAAATGCCAAATGTGGACTTCAACTCAGCTATGAATGTATGATATGTCATCTTCACTATCAGTGCAAATGTGTTGATGGCATTGATTTTGCACCAACAGTCTGTACTACATACGTGGAGAAACAAAAACTCAACAAACCCAAACTACAGAACACGAGAGCAAATTATGAAGAGATTGTCATTTCCATTAACAAAATGTGAATCTGGGCTGCAGGAGTCACATAGTTCTGGGCTTCAGCAGACACAAAGAAATAGTTCTGAGTTGAGTAAGTCACACTTTGAATTGTTACCTGACAGCACAAGCAATATTCCATTTGCAGTTTTGAGATAAAGGCAGATAAGTGATATAATATTATATTCATGTGAATGTGAACTGAGCTGGTGCTCTGTGAGTAGAAATAGGGCTCTAGATCAGGCAGCCACAGTATTTCTGAACAGTGTTTTTGTCTTAAACTTTCAAGGTCTGAAGGTATTCTCCAGTTGTAATGTTCTCAGTGATGCTGCCATATATGGAAATACTACATTTCTGTGGCTTGGAGGTGTTTCAGAATGAAATTTCTAAACACTTCTATGCTTTCAAAGTTCTGTCCGAATAAAGTACATCATAGTGTTCTGCAACAGTCCTGCCACTACCCACAAAGATGCAAAGCAGAAATGCTGATTTCAGTGGACTCTAATTTAGATCAGCTTTCCAAAAAAATCTACCCAAGAGGTTCAATTTATCTACAGGACTCAGTCCTCAGGCATGTTTTCCAACATCAACCACACATAGCCCTGGGGTTTTTGCTTGAGAGTAAACTCATAAACATACTGGTTAGATAATTACTGGTTCATCTATAAATAGTGATTAGATTTGTAAATGTAACTTGCAGCATCAAAATCTACCCATTTACACTGGGTAAATGATTTGAAAAACAAGCAGACTATTAGTGCCACAAACCACTGAGCTGATTGGCACATCCTGAAAGCATTTTGCAAAATGCTAATTCTTTGAAAGCAGTCGTTCCTACAAGAAGCTACCACTTGGCACAACGCTAAACCCTTCTGCTTCGCCTTGGGCTGTTAGCTGACTAAATGATCATTAATTCTTTGGAAATAACAAATACCTCTGAGATTAGCACTTTAATGTTGAAGGGAATCTATTTTGGTGCAAGGAATACAGTGAAATATGATGCCAGTTTTATGCAGCGCATTAATATTTGTAATTATCTTTAACACAAACCCTCAGTAATACCTATTCAGTCTACAATATACTTACTCAAGCATCTGCTGTGGCTAAGGCAGTCTCCAAACTCAGGTTGTTTTTTTTCCACAATCTGCCATAGATCTGCTTGCCCTGTCTTAGGTTAGATTGTAAGATGTAACCAAAAGTATGTATTCTATTATTATCTTCATAAGCTGTTAAAACAGGTGGGGCAGGGTTCTTTATCTTCTCCATGAGTCAGCCCTGATAACTCACCCCAGGGGCCCGTCTTCACTAATGGAGCACCAAGGTCTCACAGCATGACTCACAGAATTACAGCATCCCACTGGGAGATGCCCCGCTCGAGGAGAGGAACCAAGTATTCCTACCTGTGTATAATCTGAGTTTTGGAACACCGGGGCAGCACCTACCACTGGATTCCCAGAGGACAAGAGCTAAAGAACCATCACTGGAGAAGGATCAGACCTTTGTACAGGCTCACCACTCTGAGCTACAACCATCACTCCAACAGGACTGCAGCCACCATTTAATCAGACTGCTACCACCACCCTGACCAACAGGGTGTCAGGTCATATTCTGACTGTCAGTTTAAGCCAGTGTTTCTGTATCATTGCCTTTATTTTAATTTTACTATTAAATTGTAGTTCTGACTTGGAATCTCCCGCTGGCTTGCTTCCAAACTAGTACACCCTATAAATTTTCACTAATGAGTTTGTAACCTGGGATGTTAGCACCCAGGTCTTCAATGTGCCAGTTATTGACCATTACCAGAAAACCAAAATCAAGACCTATCCACTCCCCAAAGCCATGAGAAGCACAGAAGTAGGAGGAGAAGGCATAGGTTTTACACAAGAGGATCACTCAAGAAGCTGGGGTGGTTTTATGCTGCACAAAATCTCTTTCTGAATCAGGTCAGACACCTCTGGCTTTCTCAACTAATGGTACTGATGACTTCCATAATTTTCACATTAATATAAGTACTTACAAGCACGGTGGGTCCAATCTGCGAGGATTTTGCACCTTGTTAAAATAAGATCCAAGTGACACATCAGTAGTTTGCCTTTGTCTTTTCTTATTATAGCCAAAACTGATTGTTACTTAGCACATCATCTTGCTGGAACATCAAGGGTGTCAGTAGCTAGTGATTGATATAGTTGATTCCTTGAAAGTCATTCAGCATTCATCAGTCTCCTTTGATCCTTCAGGCTAATAAAGCGTAGTAGCCAAGCCACAGGCATAATTATCCTTTGAGCTGGCTGCACGTCTACATTCACATGGTCTTTTTGTGCCTTTTCCAAGAAGCCATTGTTAGAAATTTCAGATGGTTCAAGGGCAGTTTCAGAAATGGAATTCCCTTCTCCATGGAATTCTGTCCTCTGTGGATCCAGCTGTACCAAGTCAGAGATGAGGGCCAGGTCCTCAGCAGGAATCCCAACTTTACCCTACCACCCTTGGCAGCAAGGGCACAGCAGCAGCGTAGCAGTTATGTCCTAGTTCCATTAAAATGCTCTGTATATGGATCCAAAAGTTTCCTCATCTTCTTACAGGCACCAAAATGTATCCAAGTAAAGGAAACCACCTCACTGGGATGTGATTTTCTGCCATTGAGTGGAGCTGCAAGTGTCTCATAACTGACAGAACTCGGGCTCCTTCAGATCGGCCTCACCTCACTAACACTGACACCATCAGTGATACTCTGTGGTCTTAAAACAAATGTAGTGTAAACCAGAAAATAATCAGTGCCATGAGGCATTTTTTTCCCTCTACCAGGACAACGCCTTATAGTTTGCAAAGGACTATTAAAATTTCTACACTTGCTTGAAACCTGCAGCAATTATCTATGAAGGCATGACAAGTATTTTCACCAATGTCATAAGCTATTCAAAATTATATGGATTATCACCAAATCACTTTGCAACTATGCTCTCCAAAGTGCCAAATCTCCAAGGAGACACCCTGTCATGGTTTGAATATTGCCCAAATGCTAGGCACCCATGACAGCTGTTCACTCACTCTCTTCTGCTGTAGTTGGGCAGAGGAGAGGGGAAAAAAAATAAAGGGTTCATGAGTTGAGATGAGGACTGGGAGAAAAACACTCTAAGGCCAAAATAGGTTAAAATTTAAAGGTATAAAGTAAATTTATTATTAACAGAGTCAGAGGAGGGTAATGAGAAGTAAAATAAGCCTTTAAAACACCTTTTTTCCCCTCAGCCCCTCCCTCCTTCCCACCAACAGTGCAGGGAGACAGGGCATGGGGGTTTGGTCAGTTCATCACTTGAGATGTTCTGTTCACTCTGGGAGAGGAGTCTTTCCTCTGCTGTGCCATGGGGTCCCTCCCATGGGCAGTCTTCCCAAAACTGCTGTGGCATGGGTCACTCATCCACAGAGTGCTGTCCTCTAAGGACAGGCTGCTCTCGTTTGGAAGCAAGGGCTCTCTCTCTGTCTCTGGCAGCAGGGGCCCTCTCTCTCCATTCGGGTCTCTCACTGGATCACAGCTTTCTCTGGCATCCTCCCACTCTGGTGTGAGCACTTTTCCCACGGGCTGTGGAAAAGAGTGGATCTCTGCATCCCCCATGGACTTCACACACTACAGGGGGACAGTTTGTTTCACCATACTCCTCACCATGGCCTGCAGAGGAATCTCAGCTCCGGCGCTTGGAGCACCTCCTCTCCCTCCTTCTTCACTCACCTTGGTGCCACCATGTTGTTTTCCTCACATGTCCGCACTTCCTCCTCTTCTCTGACTAGAAGTAAAACTGCTGCCCGTGGGTACCATTGCCAACAAGTTCCACCAATTCCAAGATTCCTACAGGACCCCGCAGCACCGAGAGGTTGATCTCGTTTAGGTTGGGTGTCGGGCAGTCACTGGCCATGTTTTCCCTGCTGCCCAGGTGGCCCCGCTGCCGTGGTGTGGGCGGTGGCGGCCGCGGCGCTGGCGCTGTTTAAGGCCTCTCTCGGGGCAGGGCACCGGGAAGGAGAAGCCGCTGCCGCCCCGGCCCTTGTGCCCGCAGCGGGGCTGCCTGGGGCGGCCGTGCAGGCAGGGCTCGCTGCAGGCCGCACCGAGATGGCGGCGGCTGCGGCGGCACATCGCCGGGGCTGGGCCGGGATGGCCCCGGCGGGGGCACCTCGCCAGCCCGGACAAAAACTGCCGTGTGCTCTTTTGATTTTCCTCTTAAATGTGTCATCACAGAGGTGTTACCAACCTCTCTAACTGGGCCAGCAGCATGTCCATCTTCAGAGCCAGCAGAGATCGGCTCTGTCAGACGTGGTGAAAGCTTCCATCAGCTCCTCACAGAAGCCACTTCCGTGGCCCTCCCCACTACCAAAAACCAGCCTGAGCCAAATCAACACACATATGAACTGTATTATCTACCACACTGGAAAACAGATGCCAGAGAAGAGAACAGGAGCTGTGTAATTAACAGTCTCTGTGAAGTAAATGGGAGAAGTTAAATGAGGGATGGCAGGTGGGTATACTCAAAGCTTTCACTTAGTTTTAAAGTAAAGGTTGAGCCTTTTATTTGTAGTACAAAATTCTATCTCATGTTGCCATAACCTGAGGGCTGACCTGAGCCCCACTGTTGTCGAAGGGACTGTTCCTCAGCCAGGGCATGAAAGTAGAGAGGTGCTCAGTGGGATACACACTGAGCAAGCATGTCTGAGCAGGCAAGGCACCGGCATGCCCTCAAAATCTAACAGCTGCCAGGCTCTTCCTCAGAGCCATATATCCACCCCAAACCCATCTGGGTTTTTTGGTATGTGCATGATCCTTTTAAGCATAGTACTGTGGGATTGTGCCAGAGTAACAGCGGCAGGATCTGATTTACTACATGGCAAAGTAGGGAACTACACTGTTTAAAATAGAATGGTGCAAACTAGGATATCACCAAGTAACTAACACCCAAGATCCCCCCTCATAAATCTGTGTTACCAAACCCACTAAACAGAAGCATATAAACACTCCATATGTTCAACACCACTTTCCTATCATTGTCCAGAAAAATAACTTAGAACTGCAGCTTGAATTATGACAGTACAAGAGATATCTCTCTTTCATGATTTGCTTGAGTGTAATATACATGGCAAATGATATTATGTCTGTTTGTAAATGGCTTAAAGAGTTAGGGGCTAAGATTATGCTGAGGAATTCTTCTGCCTTTATGGAGCTTAATAGGGTTAGGCACCATGGCATCCCAGCCACTCAAAACCATGACAGCAACACAGTGTACGGGATGACATCAAACCAAAAGATTTTCAGAGAGAATCAAACTGGAACAACTGAAACAAAAGAAAAAATCAGCAAACACCTGCAAAAAAGCTGCCTAACAGTGTTCTAAACCGCATTAAACAGATGTGATGAGATTCAATTTTTAAAGTATTCGCAGGAACGACATCTACATTTAAAAACATGAAATGAAAGTCTTTCATGCAGCAGCCCATAATAATTCTCTTAGGCATGGAGGAGAATATTTGCTGTAAGTATGAGTATTCACTAGTCCAGAAGCCCATATCTATTACCTGTGGCAAAGTCTTATTTTTATGACAGTGATTATTTTCAAGCTGCTAAAGTATTGAACTCAGTGACGCCAAGTTATGTAATGGGAGACTGAAAAAGTCTGAAGCCTGTATTTAGAAATTCAGATAATCTTAGTACACATAATTTAAGGCGTAATAGTCCTATTCTCTAAACCATGTTTCTCAAGCCTTTAAAGACTATCAATAAACCCAATATCACTTTCTTCCACCAGGAGCTGTTCAAAGCCTCCTTGAAGGGAAAGGGAGAGCACTTAGAGCAGAGCTCAATGATGTTTGCAATCATTTCCATCATTTTCTGCCACAGATGGGACCGTTGGGAAGCAGGAGAGGACTAGCTGGAAAAGCACCTTGTCTTTGGGAAAGTTCACTTGAAGCCAATAAACTGGGTCATTAGCAGCCCTGGATAAAATACTATGTCCAGATTTATTATTTTCCTTTCCTTTTTCTCTCCTTTTTTTGGTATATTGATGTGCTGTGGCACAGATCCCATGCTAATAGTTTTCCAAAGGTTCCTTTATAGCCAGACATTCACTTTTAAAGCCCCCTTTGCAGCTGAGAGTTGTGTCCTGGCCCAGCACTGCCTCCAATGAGAAACCTGCAGGGGATGGAAGTCAGCAGCTCATTTTGGCACAAGCTTCCCCTGGGGTGTGTGGATGGATGTCACCTTTTGGGTGAAAATCAAACAATGGCCTCTGGTTAAACCCAAGTCTGGGTTAGGAGGCACCAACAGTAAAGGTCAAAGATAAACAGGCCAGATTTCTGAAGCTGGTCTCCTTTCCCTTACAATGTCCTCTGGATTCTCAGCTGCTCTGGAATTATGCCTCTCCCTCAAAAAAACTTGCTTATACAGCAAAAGCCAACCAAATCCACCCTCTCTTCCCCAACCCCTTTGAAATCTCACAGCTCAAAGCGAACTGGAAGCCACACATTCCCAATGGGCCTCTTTTCCCACAGCACCACGATTACAATAGAAACCAGAATCCTTTTCTAGAAAAGCTCATGCAGCAGCCGCCCACTTCCAGCTGTGTTACTACAGAACTGAAATGGGGCAAAGAATCTCCAGAATTTTTCATTTCATTGAACATTAATATTGTTAGAGAATAACCATGCACTCCTACTACTGTGATCCCTGTCCCTTATATGAGCTGAAGTTAAGCAAAAACATTTGCACTTTCCACTTCTAAAGATCATGCAAGCTTACTGAGGGGAACTTTCCGATTACTTCTGAGTGAGGATTATATAGATGAGGCCATAAATAATATCAGAGCTATTGAAATGACCTGACAGGACAGAAAGATTTATTTCATAGTTTATCTGAACACTTTTGTGAGACGATGAAATGAAGCTTGAGTGTTCAATTTAATTCCTTCCTTGCTTTTTTATTGAGTCAGGAGATGTTTAAAGAAATTTATGTAGCTGTTTGAAAGTCAGAATTTTTAATAAGTGACACAGAAAAAGAGATTACAGTAAGAAAAAGACGCAGATAACACAATACTGTACATAAAAAAAAGGGCTTTGCAGTGACTTTCCCTATCAAGGCAGAGGGACAGAAGATATTTTTTTTGTGATTTATCCATAGAGTTTTCTTAATCACTATCTGCACTTAAGAAAATCAAGGGAAAAAAAGGACAGTTGTTAACATCACTAGAGAACTGCAATATATGAATGCAGAACTTTCCAAGGCACAGCATATAGAGATGAATATATGCATGTGAGACAGGGATGAGGCTGTGTATGCTGACCTACTCTGCCCAAAAGCAGAATTCTGTGGCTCAGTTCTCCGTATGGATACACAGACATTGAAATAAAATGTTTATTCCATTAATACAAGCTTTAGCTTTCCTTTCTACAGGACCTATATTTCAGCTTCAACACTGAAGTCTCAATCTAAATAAGGGTGAGAAGAACACCTGAACTCTTACACAAATTGTTTACAGGGTTGTGGGCACATCTACTTAAAAGGACATTTTTCTGAATCTTGATTTTTTTTCTCCACTTAAATATGATTTTGAAATGGTTAAAAAGCTAAGTTCATAATATCTCCCTCATTCACTTCAGATTTACTGTTGTTAGCTAATTAAAAACTCATAACAGATTTTAAAAAATGCAGAATAATTTAGATTTAAATCTCATGTAACTGTGGCTTTAAAGACTTACTTGCAAGCAAAATATGATATATATGCAGAAATCTCTTTCCAAGCGTCTGCATGAAGCATAAACAGCAGTAATTCATCTCTAAAGGACAGCTAAAATATGCACTGCTTTGAATTCTTTCAATATTGTACACAAGGGATTGGTGAAGAGAATCAAGCGCCTTATGCTGCCTGGTTGTACGTATCAGATGGGTAACAATAAGAGAGAAAACAAAATCATTTAGAACTCTTTTAAGCCCATATGCTCAACTTCACTGGCAATAATTAATGATAACTCCAATACTGCATCATTCAGGGTGAAGAACTGGAGACAGAATCTGTGCTCCTTTGGAAGAGTTACATAATCCAACCCCACACACACTTGCTGCCCTGTTTTTAGCACAGCTGTGTAGTCCTGAAGATCCATGTGGATACACAGACTTATCCCTTCACATACAGCCAGTACAGATTAACCACAAACATGTAACAGGAGTCAGGATCTCTGTCAGTATCCAAGCAATTCTGCCAGGTTTCAGGGAGTGGAAAGCATAGATGCCAGTATTTGAATAGAATGTGAGGATATTACTCAGAGTTTAATAAAACATACAGCTGAGTAAATGGCCAGGAGAAGTGATGTATCCTATTATCATACCTCAGTTTTAGAACAGCTCTCCTGAGGCTGGATACTAGGTAGAGACACTTCTTAAGTCTCTCAATTTTCTTTTCTTTTTTCTTTTTAAAAAATCCTTTCTTCTCCACCAGAATGTTTTCATGTTGCTTTTCTTCTTGCTGATAGGTGTTAACTTTCTCTAGATTTCTGTTTCCGTCCTCCTACCTTTCTGACATTACTTTTATTTTCCCCCAGACAGCTTTTTCCTTCCTTCCCTTCAACCTCTGCCTCACTTTTTATTGTATTTCTTCCCATCTCTCCCTTTCTCTTCTGCTGCTGTAACCATCATTCTCATTTCCCTACCTTTCATAGGCTGTTAACGAACATTTCAGTGATAGGAGAACCTGTGTGCGGAACCCTTCTTAGAATCCCTGGAAAAGGACAAACCCTCAACCCCATTTTCATAATTTGTAAAACATCACCGTGAATTTTTTGAGACATTTAGATTTATTAACACTAGCATTATGAATTCTTTGTGTGAATCCTTCTCTGAGTAGAGCATGGAAACTAATCCATGTAAACAGAGTGGTACAAATAGAACAGAACAACAACTATGAAGAGCATGTGATTGTCTTTATGGCTGGAGCTGCAGGTTATATGAAATCCCTTTCAAGACTATTTACCATTTGATTGTACATAATTATTAAGCTATAGCTCCTTATCACTAACTGGTTCTTCCTTTTTTGGGCAGATAGAATTCCATGGAATCATACAATTCAAGGTGAATACAGCAATGGATGTAGGATGTTCTGGGTCTACATAATGCATAATTGCTCTAATTTATTTTTAATAACAACTTGGTGATAATGAATTAGCCCTTTTGTCTGAACACCCAACGACAGCACATTGCAAGCAAAGGGGCAAGATGTTTGATCAAGGCAATGGCTCTGCTACAGTTTCCATCATTTTCTGCCACAGATGGGACTGTTGGGAAGCAGGAGAGGACTAGCTGGAAAAACATAACTTGCCCTGGGGAAAGTTCACTTGAAGCCAATAAATTGGGTCATTAGCAGCCCTGGAAAAAATACCATGTCCAGATTTATTATTTTTGGTAAGGTAATTATTATATACCTTAATTATATATATATAATTATATATATATATATATTATATATATATATAAAATTATATATATATTATATATATATAATTATATATTAATTATTATATATAATTAATTATTATATTAAGGTAATTTGCAATACCTTTGAAAATTTGACTCCTTACCTCTGAGAAGTTGGGGAAAAGCACGCTGCCTGCAGACACATGGAACACACATATACTACACTATGTTAAAAAAAGCCACAGCCTAAAATGCAACAATTAAAATTCAGGAAACTAAACAGGGAAAGAACAGATAAAAAACCTATGAGCATCTGTTTTCATTTTATCAGGGTATCTCATTGCCTGAAGTTGCAGATGATGGTAAAACCATCAGGTAAAATGAACATGTCCATTCCTGGTACAGCTATTTATGAACTCATCTTTCAGGTAGTACAGAGCAAACTTGAGATTTACTCAACAGGATAAGGCTTTGCAGGCTCCTAGGCAAACCACAAGCTTTATATATTACTTTTCTCTGGTAGGAGGCAGAATCAGACTATGCACTTCCATTTCCTTGGGAATAGCTAAATAAAACTTTGGGTTTAGACTTATTACTTCATAAAATAGAGAATGGGTGAAAAAAGCAGGTTCTTCTGAACACCAGAAACAGCTAACTTTCACAGTCTATTTTACTCTCTTACCTTAACATGATTCCAAATGGAATTTTCTAGCAGAAAAATCAGAGATAACTGCATTACAACAACAGCTTCTGGAATCAAATCCCTCTTTTCAGACATTTAGGCATATGTAACTAGAGCTTAGCTCTTTATTTATAGAGAAATAAAAGCAGAAATAGAGTTGGTGCATAAAAAGTAAGCATAATCTAATATTTGTTTTGTGTAAACTCAGACTATCAAAGGAGTTTATTAAAACTATCTGTTACCTCAGAATCTGCACGTACAGGCACAGACAATCAACACTAAGAACAAGAAAGTATTTTGAAGTATAAGATACCTTTATATTAGCAGAACGATATAGCAGGGAGTGTGCTAGCATAACTATTTCAATTTTTAAAATCCTGAAACTTATTAAATCATACCTTTGCCATGGTGTATCTCCCAGATGCCCCACTATTACAAGTTAGCTTGCAGCAAACAAAACTGGAGATTCAGGAGAGATTTTGGAGTGGGAGCCCTATGATATATGAGCTCTGTTTTGTTCTGAAGCAAGACAATCTCCAGGACTCTGGGGTCTACATCTTGAACACAGTCTGCCTTGACCAGTCATTAGAAATAGCACATTTTAGCCTGAACTAGGCTATTTTCTCTCATGTACTGGTCCTCTACAGGGTGTACTTGTAAATACATTCACACATAATTAACAATTACAGACTAGAAATTTCACTCTGGCTATGTACCAAGGCTCAGATCCTTGACTTTGAAAGGGTTTTAAAATCAAGTCATTTATATAACTTCAGGTTCAAGAGTTTAACACTGGACATCCTAGCTTTTTGGAGGGACAGAGGCAGAAGAGCCCTCTGATCTCCCAGTTTGAGCTCTGATTCCACAAGCCACAGGAGGTCAGACAGCAGAACATCTTGAATTGGGAAAAGTCCAATTCCTGACTGAAGAAATGACACTGATGGAGAGCCACAGGCTGATGAACTGCTGCACTTCTTTATCACCTCCCCTGGAGAAAGCCTGTGCTGTAAGTCTGGGAGGCACTCATAGCATCAACACAACGTAATCACTTCTTGTTACACACTTCAGCCTAATAGACACAAGAGCTCTCCATCACCAATTCCAACTCCCTCTACATGTATGTCACAGACTGAGCCATGTGTTGAACACAGCAGAGATTCTTTAACTCTTCCCAGTTCTTTATCCTTTCTTGTGGGCCTCCCAAACTGTCCTCCTCACACTGAGCTTCCCAAAGTGCTAACAGCCAGACCTGGAGACTGACTGCTGCAAGGATCCCATCATGATGCCAGACGTGGAAATAACACTTCTCCAACCCCACATGAGTGTATTCCCTAGGGATTGTACTACTCCTTCTGGTCACAGTAGCCCTCCCAAACACTTCCCAAGCAGACTCCCTCATTATTTTTACATCCTTTTTACAATCTCATGGACATGCTGATTTTGCTGTGCTGAAGTGCCCATTGTCTGGTACCTCTGTGTCACTATGTACTGTCCCCATTTCAGTGTAACTCCAGAGCAAACCCTTCCTGACTCTTGGCTTCTGAGCTTTTACTAAAGTGCTCTCTAACTTTCCCCAGTTCTTAGCTGCAATTTTTATGTCCCACAAGCTGATTTACCACAGTACTGTTGTCAACACGGAATGTGGCTTCTTTAAAGCTGCAATTTTTGATTTGAATTTTGTCACAGGCAATACAGCTGAAACTTTTCAACAAAACTGAGGGAAAAAAGAGAATTTCTCTATACAACACAGCCTCTCAGTGCTATTACCATTTGGTTGACTACAGTTTGGAAAAAGCAGGGACCAGAGGCTCTCTCTTCTCTCTGTCTTGCACTCCCATGCCAGGCAATCCAGCTGCTCTTAGCAGAGTGAGCACAAAATCCCACTGGGTGATTTTGTGGAGCTGACTCCCACAGGGAAGTAGTGCAGGAGCTACTGGAACAGAGATGGTGATTGCTGGCACCATCTCAGTGTTGCATGAAAATCAGACCAAAAATACTATGGACACTTACCATAAATCAAGCTCATTGGCAGTGGCAGGAGAGAGCCCTCTGAGTCTCAAATTTCAACTGTTGTGGGGCTGAGCTTTGAAAAGAGATTTTTCATAAGGAAAATGCACATCTTTAAACACAGTTACCACAGGGAACATGGAAGAACCACATAGAAACAGCTTTTCTGGATGTGCTCAAAGTGATCATGCCAGGACTTAGAACAGGAGGACATTACCTCAGAACTGTGCTGCTGCTAATTTAAAAAGACAGCAAGTTAAGCAAGTTAACATGTCTTAGAAAGTTACTTACATGGTAACTGGCAATATATGCCTTTCAGCATTTTGGAAATGTATTCTAAGCTATCCTTAGTGGGAAAAAAAGCCAAAACCAAACACCCAAACCATCTCGCCTCAAAAAAATTACAATCAAAATTACCAAAACTGCAAGAGGAAATCTAAGATTACTTACTAAAATTCCCTATCTGTAGAATGGCTCAGGAATTCCACATGACTACAAAAAAGGAAAACCCCATATCCACAAAGCTGTGCAGTCCTTTTTTTAAAAATTATTATATGTTTTAAAAACATATTGAATCACAAGACAGGCTGTGGAGCTCAAATACCCTCAACACAACCGAATCCTACCAGAGCCAAGTAATACCAATACCAAAAGACACAGAACTGGGGAATATATATGGACCACATCATGAAGGAATACTTGCAACTCAGGCCTGACTCTAGGGATTTGGCAATGTTTTATTAATGTGCTGGCTCTCTATTCTCATTTGAAACACAACTGGAAGACAAAAATGCATGAAGCTTTACACATCACACCAAAGGGTTTTATTTTCCCAAGGTTAAATGTACCAAAGTTGGCTGATACACAGAACAAGAATGAACAAACCTCAAGGAAGAAAAAAATGAAAAGAAAAATGACTGAGTTTTTGATGGTGCAATTGTGTTTTCTCTTTGTGAACATCTGAGAGAATCATTCATATTCTGAATGGGAAAAGGCAACAGAAACAGGTGGTCTATTACTAGATCCATTAAACAAGAGATTTATGCATTACATATCCATCTTGAGGCAATTAGGCTGATCTTATTTTTTTTTTACTCTTTTATGGCTTCATTGAATTTTTTTTGGCAATAAAGCAATTAAAAAGTAGCTATCAAAGCATTTATCTATGATATCAAAGACAACCAGCCTTTATCAGAGAAAGGCTGCTTCACTTTCCATCTTTAGAAAATACAAATTTAGAGCAACATTCACTCTTAAGACAGTGACATAATGCTGCCATTGTCCCAAGCCTGAATGGTGAATGATGGGGTATGGACTATCTAAATCATTGTTTGCTTTCTCTTTTGGAAAATGATTCTTTTAAGTTTGACTTTAATCTCACGAGGCACCCAGAGAAATGAAATTGCTGTAAAATAAATCTTGAAGTAACCTTGCTACACGTGCTTTGGGTTTGTACAGACACTGTCCTAATAGGGGAGCACAAAATCCACATGGAATAATGATTTTAAAGCTCAGGTTGATGCGACAGTTGGAGCCAGCCAGACACTAAAACATAAAACAATGTCTGTTGCAATAGGCTGCAAGTGCTACAAAGTTATTTTTTAAAGGTACTTCACATCAGCGGTGGAAACCAGTCTGTGACATAGGCCCCAGAATCTCCTCCAAGAAGAGGCAACAAAGAGGGGATATGCAAATGTAGTCCTCATAGTTCCCTTCCCTGCCCCCTCAAAAAAAATCTCAATTTGTAGGTTTTTTATTCAACCACCAAAGCAGACAAAGCTCTGTATGTCAGCAATCAAAACAATCCAGGGACTGGGCACACACTGACTGAGAGCAAACTACAGGGACTGGTGCAATTTCTTCAGGTGTAAGAACCTGCTGTGGCTGCCAGGCTGTTCCTGAGCATGGCCTCATCCCTGGAAATACTCACAGTCAGGCTGGACAGGGCTCTGAGTGACCTGGTCTAGTTGAAGACATCCCTCCTCCTTGTAGGGGTGATGGACTAGATGGCATTTAAAGGTCCCTTCCAACTCAAACTATTCTACAATTCCATAATTTTGGGCACTACAGATGACTGTACCTCTCCAACCACACACATTGACACATTTCAACAGCAAAGATCAAAAGTGCATTAAAGAAGCTGACAAATGAAAGCTATTGTAATAATTTGATTATGGAATTTAAATTAACTGTAATGAACTGGTGAACAGAAAGAGAGAAGAGTTACACTGCCAAATTCATCAACATATTGGGATTTTACCAAGAGCCTCAATCTTTTTAAAATTTCCAGCTTCTTAAATCATAACACAGGGCATGCTGAACCAGGAAAGGTCTTGAGGGATCAGCTCCCCCATCCCCAGCTCCCAAGGCTGGCCAACTATCAGTAAGCTAACAAGACTTTGCTACATTTTTTTACTGCTACTCTGAGTAAATTATTATACAGCCTGCTCTCTGTTGTGTGCATAGTCAGATGTGGGATGACCTGGAAAGCCATAAATCCATTAACATAAGCTCTATGGGATACACTGTGGGAAATGGAGAAGCTGGATAGCAGCTCTTGAAGTGCAGTTCTAATGATGTACTTACAGCTAGAGTGCTATCTACATTTACAGGAAACAAAAGGCAAAAAGCCCCTTGAGTCTGATATGTAAGTCAATCTTGTGATTTATAAGTAACCAATTCTTGATTTCTGAAAGCCAATAATTCCATGTATCCTAAAAAGCAGAGTGCACAGCCGCACAATAGTCTATAGGACTAAACCCAGCAATTACATTCAGTTCAGAGCAGAGCACACATTGCAAATGGAGCTCTTGGTCTTATTCCACCCTACGTTAGGTAAGTTCAGTAGTTCTGGAAGTACTGCAGCACATTGTGAATGATGGATGAAATGAGAAATCACTGCTCAGTGCACAGCAAGTAACCAACTCCCTCCTGGGCTGCATTGTTTGCTTGCAAGGTACTTAATATGCAACTTCAGTGAGAGACATTCAGAAAATCCCAGTGAGTCCATTTGTCTCAAAAATAAAAATAGAATGTTGCAGTTTTGTCCCTGGGCTTCAGTTGTTTTTATTCAATTTTGATTTTATTTCTGCCTACCTCCATCCAGTGAACTCCCTTGTCAGGTTGCATTATGGACTCAAAACATAAACATCTACCACTGCTGGTTGCTCAGTTACAGAAGAGGTTTAAGAGACTGGTTGCTTCATCTCTCACTAATCAGACAATTTGTTGACTGCAGGACAATTCCTGACTGCAGTAATACTGCTTTTTGAAAATGTATCATAAGTGAATAATCCATTACTTTTTTTTTAATCAGAGGCCACAGAACCACATTGTTTTCTGCTGCACTTTTGGCAGCTTGATTTCTACAAAATATAATTCAAGCCACAAGCAGTTTGGATTGGCTTTCACTGAGCTGATTTTCCATTAAATACAATCTGCTGGACAGAATTACTGTGGAGGATGAAAGATTGTCTTTTGCTAACAAGCAGCACAAGTTGGCTTACAAAAATTTATGTCGAGGTTTAAGACATGGCTTCACTTTTGCTGGGTTAGAGAGTCACTTCACCCTGGTTATATTATTATGCTATTTCAGGTTGTAGTAGTGGGTTCATGGTCAGCTGCTATGCTGCTCCTGAAAGGTTAAAATTGCCAATATCTGGGTATGTTATTGTTTGTCTCTCTAGTCCCTCACTCCTGCCAGATAGTTTGTATCATCAATTTGCTACTTACAATAACAGCAGAAAATATATTACTTCCTATGCATTGGCCATAGAGGTCAAAGGTTGCTTTATTCCTGTCTAAGTGCAATGGCCTCTGTTGTAATCCCATTAGGAATATTTAAATAAGAAAAGCAATAAAACAGTAAAATACCTGAATACACTTCTGCTGCATCTCTATAGTTAGTAATGGGGCATGGCAGAAAGAGAAAAGGATTGGCCCTATCACCACAATTCCTCCCACAAGGTTGGTTCCTTCAAAGGAGATGACAGGAAATTATTTAGAGATTTTATAGTGTTATAGTTTTACTTACTCCTTTATTGGTGCCATAAGGCTGTGCACACAGCCTTTATACAGAGAATTTATTACGAGATACAGAATTTCAATCTAAAGATACAAAATTTGCCTGAGTAAGAACAGTAAGTCTTTCCTGTGTCCTTATGCCAGGCTCCCTTCAAAGTCCATGGACCAAGAGTGAGAGGCACATATTTAGCACAGTGGAAGTGTGGGATGCCAGGTTTGCTTGGATCAGCTGTCCAGGCTCCTTTCAGCTGACAGCGTGGTGCTGGCTTCCAGGTGTCAGGAAGGTTTTTCTGTCCCTTTCTCAGCAGCATCCAACCTCACTATAAATGTCTGCAAATTTGTTTTAAGCCATCATTAAAGCAACATCCACTGTGGGAATGCCCTGGGTGCTCCACTGGTCCATCACTAATTATCGTTCAGCCAATGTGGTATTCCAATAACACCCAGCTCTAAAAATGCATTTATTTTTATGTACATATCAAAGCCCTGACAGCTTTATTTGCTTGGAAGGGAGGGTGGAACTGTTCCAGCAGACTTTCTATTTTCCACCAATTCCCTCAAGGATATTAAGGGCAGAGAGCAGAGTGGGTAATTCCCATGTCTGGGTAGAAAATGAGTCAGACTAGTTATGCAACAGAGGCTTTCACTGATTAAGAAGGATGCTATATTCAGGTAGACAACTGGCCAGAAACAGATGCTATTTGTGGGCATAACTGAGAATTAGCAAATTGGCTGTTTATTAAAACAGGTGTTTGTGGGGACTCACGTGTCTGACACTGCAGATGTGACGTTCTCCTAGAGAACATTGGTTCCCTTCCCAGTTGCACTTACGCTTCAACTGAGTTGATGCAGGAACTAAATTAGATTCAACCAAGTCAGCATCAGCTTTGAAAACTGGTGATTTCAATCAGAGATATAGCAAAAAAAACAAAAACAAAAACAAACAAACAAAAAAAAACAAAACAAAACAAAAAAACAAGTTTTTACTCATGCCAGCTGTTCTGCTGCCCACTTTTGATCTCATAATCATTCATTATTGAGTGGTCAAAAAAATCCCCCAAAATCTGCTTAAAAATGTTTCTCTGGTTTCCATTAGAATAATAACGACAAAACCCAGCAAGCAAACTCCTCACACATGTTTCCAAAATTCCCAAAGCTCTAGACAAAATACATCCTATTCACACCACAAGGAACAGGAACACAAGGAGAGCAATGTCTCATCAGACGGAAATGAGGCTCATGCCAGAGCAGGAACACTACACTGTCACTATGAGGCCATGCATCCTTTTCCACAGGAGACATCATTCCCATTGATCCTTGAGATCAAGGTGTGTCTGAAGTGTCATCACTCGGATGCCATGGGCAGCAGGCTTCATTTTGGGAGCTCACATCATTGCATCATTTCTTTAAAAGGCATGCCATGGTGGCAGTAACATATAATACCATGCCAAACATATCAGATCTTTTTTTTTTTTTGACACAACAAAAGACAACAATTATTCTACATTTGTAACACAGTAATGATGGGTGCTTCTTCATAGGACTGAACATACCCTTGCTAGACAGACGTTCCTTTGGCTTGTACTGTAACAGAACACAGTGAACTAGACTGGGCCTGGGTGTATCAGTGCTGTTTTAGTATCTCTGTTCATAATTTAAACCCTCAGCTACTCTCATTTGACAGCTAATTTTTGCTGTGCCAAAAGTTGACATAAACCAAACTTCTGATAACATCTCCCTGAATGCTTAAAGTGATGTTTCTGAACATGATGTACTTTTTACATGGTTATGTAGGATAACAGAATCACAATTCAAAAATACTATTTGCAGCAGAAATTTGCCAAAGCTCTCTCAATCAAAAGATATTTGTAATGTTAATTAATGTGGCCTTAAAAACAAGATTAATGGAAACTCTTACAGGGATTTCAGTGCTTGAGACTGTAAGATAAATAACTTCAGAAGAGGAAAAAAACCAATGATGCAGATACACCAATATTTACAAGTTAGTTACAGAAGAGTCTTATATCACAGAAAAAAATGAATCTGGGTGGTCAGTTTTGCTGAAATGTTGGTAGAACACCTCACTACACAGCTGGCACAGAATATTGCACAAGACAGGTGGGAACCAACATTCTAATACAAAATCAGCACAGAAAACAAGATGCTTGCAAATTCCCGGGGAGGATTTACTGATATCTCCTAAAAAAGCTATTCTGCTAACCCAAGGCAGCCACACCCATCGTTACACACTGCAGTGTTGTGAGTCACTTGTGGATTTCCTGGCGTTTTTTACAGGCAAAACTACAACTGATAACCCCCAATGCTGCTAAAAAATTCAGGTGTTTGGAATCACCAGTTTAAGAGTCTTCTGACTGAGGAGGCATTTCACACAAGAGAGGTTAGGCTGTGAAGGTATGAGCTGAATTGTGAGAGGCGGGGGTTTAAAATCCTGACATGGAGAGAAGCAGCATGCTTGCCTGCCTCAGAATAACTGCTCAAATACACCAGATCCCCTCTCAGAGGCAATGTGACCACAGGGTGAATAACAACTTGATAACTACACACCACTCACTATGCCAGGTGATATTTAGAAAAGTTAAACCACAGTCATAAATAAAAGCACCTGGCAATGATCCTCAGTAAAGCAGATTCCTTATCGCACACAGTGCAGTCCCTTCAACTCAGTTTCCTAAATGAGTTAAGCAGGAAAGGCAGGTGAATTCTGGTAAAACTAAACCACAAGTACCCACTGCACTTACAAATGAAATTCTCTGCCTACTCTATATGCATTCACTTCATTGGGGCAGTGTTCAAATGTTACAGCAAAGCAGTTTTCTGCATGCAATGTTTTTTAATATCAACAGTTTGAATGACAGGCTGCAGAATATGATCTATAAACTGGATTTCAAATTCATCAAAACAGATGAGGAAATCATTAAAAAGAACTTACAGTAATGTGATTGGGAAACAGAAATCCTGATTTGATCAGCCTGCCCAATCATAACAGTTTCACATTTCAAACTCTGCATATTCAGGACTTGACAATACATTATTCAAAATAGTGTGCAAAGTCCAGAAGCATTTAGATGATGTATCCAAGGAAACATCCACATGGACAATCTTTTCCTTCATAAAGAGAGACAAAATTCAGAGAATAGAGTGTTTGCTAATATTTAATAATCTTCCTAGTAATGAAAAAGCACACTTAACGCACTAATTGTTTTCCTTGTTAAAATTAAAATTACTTCATCCTAAGTATTTAAATTCTCAACTCAAACTACTGAGTTTGATCAGAATAACATGAAAAACACTTGAGTTTGCAAATGGTTTCATCACATTTGGCCAGGAAAGCAATGTAGCACCATTTACAAACTTCATCACTGACATTATAGCAATGGCATATTCAGCTCACTTAAATTTGCAACTCTGCTGGATATAAAATGAAATTTTCTTAGGCCTTTTAATTGATGCAGTGTACAAGACCATCAGCGAAATTTGTATCAAAGTAATATAAAACATTGCTCAAGTAAGTGTTTAGGCTCCTGTGAGCTGAAGTAACTGCACACCTGACTGTGCATCAATGAGATCTTTTCATGACTAATTATATTCACTTACTTATGGGACTAGAGCCAAGCATGTTAGAGTTAGTAAGCTTCTCATATAGTATAAGCAGATAATAAAAACTTATTCAGTAGCAGAAAGTTCCAGTCATCATTCACCACGTGGCTTGTTTTACACTAAAAAAGTATTATAGAAATCAGAGCACCTCTGCTGCCTTTCCTCAGATTACTGCTTCCTCTATTTTTTACTTTCCATCTGATATGGGGTTCTGGGAAGTCACATAACATGTGTCTTCAGTAGTAATAAAAATATCTCTTAATTTCAAGAGAAGTCTTATTTTGACTGTCTTTCATTTGGTCTTCATTGGATTGCAATATCTAACACGAAAACTGTAGCTCAATCTAGTTCTAATGGTCGAAGTTCAATTACCTAATACAAACTATTTGTTTCTGTTGGATGGAGACAAGCACAAGGGTATTGAGGATGAAGGTAAGAGCAACATTTATCAAACATGGATTAAATGAAGCAAAGATTTGGTGAGTAGAATTCCATTTCACTTCTTTTGAAGGACTATGACAGCTTTGATTTTCACAGCCTCTAAGATCATGACATTACAGTATTGAAATTTTAAGAAATAAAAATTATACCATCAGTCTTCATTTTCTGCATTGCTGCCTTTGGAACAGATTACAAAATACAATTTTCTATTATTTTTCAGCGAAGAAGGAAAAAAAATCACGAGAACACTTAGTCTAGATTTTAATCTTCCCTGCCCACTGAACAACAGTGCTGTGATGCATGACCCTGACCTTTCCCAGCCCTGTATATTTTGACTGTTTGCCCACTCAGCTCCATCCCTAAGTTTTAGTGAGGCCATAAACAAAAGATGTGGAATGGCATGCCCAGCAAATCACAGAATGCTGAAAAGGTCAAAATAGTAGTGCCGAATGTTTCTACTCTGTAATTTACAGAATATATGAGGCATTCATAGCTTAATAACTCATTCACATGACAAACACTGTAGAGGGAATGTAAAATGGCAGCACATGAATTTCTTCCTGTGACAGTGCTTCCAACAAGCATGGAAAATGGTGCAAACTTTGCCCTGTGGTTCTCTTTTCTGGAACGTTAATATTGTCTGACTTTCAATGCACAATAGCATATGTCAGTGGATGGTGAAGTTAAATGTCTCTGTGTTTGTAGTCAGGCTCAGAGCCCAAAAAGGCAAGGTCCCTGAGGCAAAAATCCAGGGCAAAGCTTTTTCTGTCTGTACTCCTCCTTTGCCCTTCTTGGAGCACTTCCCCAATACCAGGTGATTTTATTGTCACAATGTTCCTGAAAACTAGAGAAGCAATATCCTCACCTTAAATGAGGACAGAGCCCTGGTCAAGGTCAGGAGAGTCAGCAGAAAAAAGCCCCACAGCTCTTCCTAACAGCCCTAAGCCCCTGCTCTTTACCAAGACCATCTTTTCTACTTCCTTTCTCATGGGCTGAAGTTCATTTTTGCAGAAACAAATTTGTGCCCATTTCCCAGACACCAGTCAAATGAAGTAAATTGAGAAACCAAACAAGAGATCCTTTAGCCAAGCTCAGCACAGCTGCATGTCTGTGGCAGCTGAAATAATGGTTGCATTGGTTGATGGCAGTTTAATCCTAACGAAATGCTACTGGTCCATGTCCTGGACACCCCCACACTACAATCACCACTTTCAGAGGAAGGTTTACTGGAACAAGATGATTTGAGGCATTCCTCAATCATCACAAGTTAGCTAATGCCCTTGGATGAGTGCCTTGGGACAACTGTAAGTCAGGATATACTGAAGTGTTTTCTCTTAACCACTTTCTTGGAACAAAAAGAAGACAACAGATTAATCTGTAGTATTGCTGTTTCAAAACTAACTGCAAAGGTTTATATCTGACACCAATTAATCAATTTTTTCTATACAGTCAGACTCATGTTGCCCTAAGATCATATACTGACCTAACATCCACTGAACCCAACGTAAGCAATAAATAGTTCATAGAAGTGCAGAAAAAAATTGGAAAGTGCTAAATCTTAATTTCTGACATATCTTTGCCAATCCCATGGATCCCAATGGGTGTAAAAATCACAGATCAGCAGTCAGAATTCAGCTTGTCTTTCCAAGTCCATTAAAACAAAAGAAAGACTTGTGCCAATGAACTGTTCCACAGATGAAAACCTGGATTAACCATACAAAAGGCAAAACAACGGTGGATTTACAACAGCTGAACCACAGATCCCAGCCCAGGTCTCTGAAGTGCAGCATTTCACCATTATCCCCGAGAGATGCAGGGATATTAACAACAGACCAAATTAGCATCAAAGCATTAGCAGTAATACACTTTGGGTATTTAGGGAACTACTTCTAAACCTAAATGTCAGACAATTTGTCTCTAATATTCCCTGCAGATTAGTACAGAATGATTGCAATAGATGTAAATCCTGCCTCCTTTCCTACAGGCACGTACAGCTGAAAAATCTGTGGAGCTGTATCCTTTGTGCTGCAAAGGAAGGCAGGTCCTAAAGACCATCCCCTTAGTTTCTCCTCATTTCCTAGTGAAAATTGCTCTTTTATGTACTTCTGTGCAGAACCATGGAGCTTTCGGCACATGAATCTGCACTGCTGGGAGGAAAGGATTTTCCAGCAGCAAGTCTGGGGTGATTCACACAGCAAATCCATAACCTGGTGAGGAGAGGGGAACAATGTGTGAGGTTTGGTCCACCCGTGGGAAGAGCAGGGATCTCACAGCTTATCTGTGGGAGGAGGTGGATGCAGTGAAGAGCCATGGATGACTGGAAGAACATGTGGAGGAGACAGCAGTGAATGTACCAGCTTGCTCCTCCAGACAGCAACAGTACAGGGAGACAGGGCTGTGGATGAAAGTGCAGCGTGGGGAGAACTGGGGATAGAGGGAACCAAATTTTTGCTGGTGTTGGGGTGGAGGGGACACTACCCACAGGTCTCCTCTGCTTTTAGTCCCACCTTCCCTCTGCTCTGTCATTCAGATCACTCAGACCTGATTTTGTAAGGTGATGTGGGTCACTCCACGCAGACAGAATAAGGCAGTAGGACATGATTTGGGGTGAGACTGTCACTTATCCCCCACTCAGGCCTTGCACTAGGAAAGAACAATGAGTCTATGGATAACTTTCAGACAGGCTCTTTGCTGACTCAGGACCCACCTGGGTCAGGTCCCCTCTGATTCCTCAATGTCCCTTCTGTGCCATCCCAGATGAGCTGGGAGGTGCAAAGCTTGGTTTGACCCAGCTCACAGAAACTCAGACCTCCCTCTGAGAGCCCCTGCCAAGCCCTAGGCTGGAGAATGCCTGGGAGGAGCTGAGAGAGGAAAGAAAGGCAGCATGGAATAAACAACATCCAGGATCCCTGGTTTTTGTGGGTACCCACTACATTCCTGAGCAGTTGTCACATATGACCCTTTAATCAAACCCCAAATCAAAAGGCATGCCCACAACACTCAAGAGGTCTCACCATGGACAAGTATCAGTGCTCTTTCCATACTGCAAGCACACTAAATAAGAATTTCTTATGATGTTCACTTTTGAATCACTTCCTTTATTTAAAGCATTTTACAGTTCAAATTTTCTGTATTGCTTTCTGTCCAAGCAATATTCAACTGCTTATCAAATACCCGTATCTTTAAATATGAAAAAATGCAAGATTTAATGAGCAAATCTGTAATGAGACAGTGCTGGATTGTCTTAAATAGACAGGCTTGGTATGAAGTGAATGCCTCAAACATCTTGCAGGACTTTCTTTGGCTTTCTTTGTTAAAAATTATTATTTAAGAAGAGAAGTGGCATCTCTGTGAAAATAAGACTGTGGAAAGTGAAGTGGTATATTTAAAACGTCAGTAAATGCATGAATTTTCACTCCTCAAATAATTCCTTCCAGCCACTGTTGCAAACCAAAAGGGCTTTTTTATTCCTATTTTTAGTCTACTCCTATACCTGTCAGCAGATGTAACTTTGTACATTCCCTTGCACTTGTTTTACAGTAGCTCTATTGATCTCTATTGATCTGCCTAATAATGAGTCCCAGGGAATTGTGCTGTTAAATCTTTTAGAAACAAAATCTTTCTGAACAGTTCAGCTATTAGGAATAATGACAGTCCTCATAAACTACGTGTTTTCTTTCCTCAGCATCTTTAGAAACAGAGAAAGTACCATGACAAAAGAGAGTTAAACCCCTTGACATGCTTCCTGTTCAGTAAATGAATTAACACAGAGGACTCTTGCTTTGTTTTGTAAGACTCCTGCTACATTTCTTAAGTAAACACCTGAAAGCAAAACCAGGACATAGCTGAAAAGCAAATTATATTTAAATTATATATTCGATTAATATAGACCCAAACATGCAAAATTCATTCCACTTAACTAACTCATTCATAAGAAGACTAACTTATCACTGCACTCACTGTAATACATGGCACAGAATTAATAGATTTAGCATCTATTTTGGTATTGTATTTTTAGCTTTTTTGATACTCTGTGGAACACACAAATGAAAAATAGCAGCCATGGTGCAAGCTAGAGAACTTTGGCAGCTGCTTATACATAGACTGGCTAGATATAGATCCTTACAGATCTGTGTCCAGCCAAAACTCAGCAGAGCACAACTGTGCTTCCTTTCTCCCACAAATGCCTCTGCCCCACTCTTTCTCCACCAGCTGAGATCTGGCAGCACAACAGCTCCCAGGGATCAGTGGGATTCTGGCTTCTTGGTACTACTAAAGCTGTGCAAATTCAGAGGAGAAACCTACTCTGTAATCATATAATCAAAACACAAAGGAGTGTTTTTCCTTCTTTCCATGTTCTCAAAGCACTAAGAGTGAACAAAGTTAGCTGGAAAAGACTGTAACAAATGAATTAAGAAATCAGCCAGCAGAGCAACGTACCAACATGTCATCTTTAGACTTAGAGCACAGCATGCTCCACTTGCTGTCAGGCAGCTGTAGGTGAAAGCAGATAACAGATCTTTAAAACTCACTGCTCACAGCCCCAAGACACCTGACTGAAGTCTCAACCTTTACTCTTCTAAATCACATAAGGAATTCTCTAAACTCAGGGATTTGGCATGAACAATCCATAAACACACTCAGGTTTATATGGCCAAAGTAACATGAAAAGGGTTCTAAAAAAGGGGCCTTTGAACAACTCAACAATGAATCACACTGGCATACACTTTAATAAACTCCCAGTCAGAGCTGCACATGGGAGATGGTCTTCAATGCCTTCTGCCAAAGCCACCCCATCTCCTGGGCACAAGAGCTGTGTATTTTGGCCTGTACTATCAAAATTGATTTTAATGTCATGAAGACAACTCAGGAATTTTTTTTTTTTGTTGCAGAAGAACATTTTATTATCAGAATAATGCCATATCTTTGCAAAACATGCACTATATAGTCAAAACAAACATTATTTGTTTATACCAAGGTAGAGAAAGATTAAATGTGTCACATATACTGACCTCAATGCAAAAAAACTAAAACACAAATAAAAATGTTGGGGTTTTTTTTGTGTTTTTTTTGGTTTTTTTTGTTGTTGTTGTTTTTTGTTTTTTTGAAAAGGAAACAGTAAATGGACAACAACAATAAAAAAATCAGTCATTATTTTCTAGGTCGGCCCAGAGATGAAATTATTAACTGACTTTTTAAAGCAAATGAGTGAAACTGTTTTGGACTATTTCTCCATTCCTCTGGGATGTTCTTCTGTCCTCCTGTCAACCCTCCCCCATCTCTGGCTCTGTTTCTCCACCACAAGCAACTATAGAAAACAAAAAAGCAGCAAATTCCAGTTTCTACTTCTCTCTAATCTTGACGGGATTGGTTTTAGATCTCTGGCACATTCCAAAGAAAACCAGAAAATACAAAATACATTCCTGATCCTTAACCATGTTTGAAGCCTGAAGGAACTCTTTTATCCACTGTCAATAAGAATGGTGCACACCTGTTTTCACTAAAACTTCCTGTAAGATCTGAAAGCTAAAAGGTGAATATTGAAGTTTGCAGAGAGGCCAAATAAGCTGCTAGATATTTAGGCCACTGCCTAGAGGTCTAGGGAGATTTTGCATTGCATTGTGCTAATCATTAAGGATAAAGACAGTAAATAATTATTAATCTCCTCTATTTATAGAGGAAAGACAGCTATTTCTTTAAAGATTAGCTTTCCAATAGAAAACTAAAATAATCTCTGAAGAACAAGTAGATGGATTAAACTCCATTTCTTTTGCAGCTTAGTGACACATTCATACTTGCATAACTCCTGAAAAATCAGCCATATTGGATGATTTGACTCCATGGGCTAAAGGGCATGTAAAACACAGAAATTTTCTTTTAATATGTAATAAAATATCAAATAATGCCAATTTTTCAAAACTCCTAGGAGCATAATAAGATTTCAATGAAGTGACCTTATAGGTCCTTACACAAAACTTCCCTCCACCTTATGTTGTGTAAATAATTCCCAGTCTCTCCAGGCTCTGGCACTTTTCAGAGGCCAGCACAGCCTTCCTGCCCCAAGCTGCTGGTGGCCTCCATGAGATGAAGGTGCTCTCTGAGATCTTCCAGCTTTATCTATCTGCCAAGTTAAATCAAGAGGGAAATCAATAAACTTCACTGCAAAAGAAGTTAAGGATCCATCATATGAATATGGTTTAGTGGCAATAACCAAACCTATTAACATATCAGAAAAAAAAAAAAAAAGCACCATATGTAAATTCCCTGATCTTAAGGGACAACTAATGGATTACATTCCAGCATATAAAGATGCAAGATCTGTATTTCCCTCTAGAGATATTCCAAAATCCTATTACTGAGCCACATCTCCATGGAGAGGAGGGCGTTTGTTTTAATTTTTTTAATCAAACCTCCTTTTAATCAACCAGAACAAAATGTTTTCACGCAAACAACAACAGTGCAAAACCAACAGAGTTCTGCTGGAACGGGGGAACATGGAAGAGAAAATGAAGATGAAATGAAAATGCAGGAAACAAAAATGTGTACTCTGAGGGCATTTATTACACAGATGTATACAGGCACAGCGTGCTCCCAAAGGAAATCATTAGGAAGTTGACTTTTAAGAAGTTAGACCAGGAGGCTGAATTCAGCCTTTTGGACTGATCCAGACTTCAGTGACTGTGTTTTGCTGTTAACTCAGGTAGAGTTTTAACTATGACTCCAGATCCATTTCATATCCTCTTTTAGGGGCAATTTCTGTTCAGTTACAGATATTCAAGGCCTGTGGAGGGGAATCTAAATATTAAGATATGCATGTGTCTGCAGAATTCATCTGGCACTGTCTGCTGCCCAGATCCACTGCTGTCTTCCCTGTGCAAACCCTTACAGATTCCTGAGTCAATTGAGGTGTATGAAAGAAAGCTAATCTTTAACATTCACTAAGGTCACAAATAATTTATATTCTCACATTCAAGAATTCAAGCCCCATTTTTAAATACTTCACAGCATCCACAGTGCTTCTCTGACATTGTTTGGCACCTGGTTTAAGAACAAGGACATGTCTTTGTACTCATCTCAAGTAGAGCCCTGTAGAATTTCACAAATACAAAACAGCTTTACCACAGTGTCACCAGCCCTCTTTAGATGTTTCACACTGACCCTGCTTGCCATAAACACCATTGCACCTCTGAATTCTAGACAGCTTTGGTATAAAGGAGGAAGAGAGTCAAGCTCAAGAAGGAAAGCGCCACAGTTTCAGCACTGAGTGAATAATACCCATATGCAATACATCTCTTGTAATTTAAGCTCATGGCACCACAGTCCTTAACAGCAACTCCAATTCTGCCTCTTAAAATTAGAAATCTATTTTCAAGTCACCGAAAAAAACCTCTGGAACCTCAATGCTGAGCAGTTCTTTCAGTATCACAATGCCCTACATCTCTCCCAAGTTAGCAGAACTCTCTAACATTTTTTTCTAACATGACAGAAAATAGAGGCTGCTAGCTGAGATTCAGAGATGTGCATTCACAGAAGAATATATAACAGGAGTGAGAAAAGCATACAAGCATTTTAGTCAAAAGCCCTTTCCGGTACACATTCAGAACAACCTGAAAATGCAACACTTTACACTAACTTTTAAGGGAATCAGCACTTCTTTTATGAGAACATTTGTCTTCGGGTGAACATCAACTGACCAATACAGCACCAATGTAGACATATTTTACTCTAACAATCATATATTAAGAAGAGCATCAGTGCTTTAGATTTAATACCCATTGTAACCAATTAGTACTGCCATCCCCTGATGTTCACTCCCTTAAATTGCCATGGCAGTAAATTCTACAGTTATAAATGAGAAGCTGCAAATTGATTTGCATGTAATAACTACCACTAAACCTTTCTTACCACTTTCAATTTATCCCATCTGCTACCAGAGTGGAAGTTTAGGATCTATTATTCCCACAAGGGGACTTACCCAGCTGGACATCTATAACAGTTGGCTGGTTCTCCATGGGGAACAATGGCTTTGGAGGTTTGTCTGTGAGTAAAGCTAGAAAAGAAAATGAGAAAATGTAATGGAAAAATTGAGACCAATGACTGCAAAAGAAAAGCAATCAAATGCTTGTATACTTGATGGCATGTAAACATTTATTACCTACTACAGCTGTTACACAGCCAATGTGTTACCACCTACCTTGTGGCCATGGGGATCCCCTGATTCAACAGAAATGACCAGTTTCAAGAATTACATTTTTAGCACAAAGCAGTAAAACAAACTCAATTTCTCACTTTTAACTTACATGCAATAAGTAGAACAAGCAGTTTAGACCCTCACATTGCAAAGTTAACACAATGAATTTGAAGTGCCAGACAAATCTATCTCAGCGTGACCAGTCCCAACATGTAGGACTGCTGTCCCACATGTCCCATTTATGCCTGTCCAAAACAATACATAGAAAACTTGCACATAATTGTGCTTGAAGGACCCCAGCAGCTCCACAGTAGCTTAGACTCCCACCCCAGCAGGTGGGGTGCCCAGACCCTCCTCAAAGCCTTACTGGGGACCCTGCCTCCTGCTGTGCAGAAATATCTCCATCTGAGAGCAGGAAACAATACCCCAGCCTAGTCCTGCCAAGGGACTGCTCCAGCAAGCAGATAGCACAACTATTAAAAAGCATAGTTACAGGCACAGGCTTCATGCCCCTTTTGAAAACTTAGAGCCAGACTGTACAAATAGGTTTTGTGAATTTGACTTAGCTTGAAATAAATTACTGTGTATTCCTGAAAATGGGGAGAAGTATTTTTAATAAAGTACAGCATTTTGCACCACATGAAATTAAACATTTAAAAATTACCTTCAAACTTTTCCTGTAAAACCTCATCACCTGAAATTATTTGACCAGAGTTTGTAAAATAAACAACAATTGTCAACCTACAAAACAATTTTACATCCACAATGGCATCAGAGTTTCCGTTTCTGGTATAGTTACAACAGGTTTTTTTCCTTAGTCTTTTCTTCAATTTTTCAGGCTTTTCTTGCTACCTTTATGCTTTTCTTATAGCATTATTTTTATTTTTCGGTAGTAAGTTGTATTCTGTTCATTGTAGAATATGCAGAAAAGTTGCTGGAGCAGCTTCATCCATTCTATGCCAGTGTGCCCAGGCCTTCCTTACCTAATATTCTCTTCCTATCCCATTCCCACCTGCACCCTTTGTAACACAATCCGGCCAGGGCTTGTTTCCCTCAGCTTTACTTGCAACATTTGGAAGTGTTCTAAATGTGCTCCTACATGTCACATTTTAAATGGTTATAGTCTGCCATGTTCTTCCTGGAGAATAATCACCGTAATGAACTGGCAGCCTGTCAGAGCTCTTTCCATAGGAACTGAGATGGCTCAAAGGAATTTTGAGATGAGAAGGCAACAAACAGCTGGCTCTTCAATGTCAGATGTGTTTACTAAAAACAAAGGCTATTCTTATTTTAGAGGTCAGGCATCAGATCACTTATTCACCTTATGAAATTCACTTTTGATCCTTCTTAAACAGAAAGGCAATACAAGATATTTTCAACTACAAGGGGCTCTAGACTTATATGATCTCTGTACTTGACAGAAGTCCAAAACCAACATTTATTCAAATTCCCGTTCCTCTGCAAGAAGTTTCTTTAATTCTAGGAACAGTTTATAGACATATGGCACATTTCCAGCTTTGCTCAAGGGAAAGAACAAAAAGTTAGTGCTGTTACTGTATCAACATGTATTTAACAAAGCTAAGAGTAAAAACTCTTACTTGACCTCCCACAAAGCTACATGAAATTAAAACAATTAAATGTACTGTAAATGTTCTTCCTATTATCAAAGGGACATTAATTCTGCTATGAAACTGAATCTACCCCATCAAGGGAAGAGCTGGGATTCAGCTGTCTACACATTTTTTTCCCCTTCCAAATGACGTGGAATGTGGCACGTCCCTGTGCCACTCTGAGCAGCAACACTTACATGGTGAAGCCACTAGAGCAAGGATGACATCAGCTTCCCAAGGCAGCAATTCCCGTGGCCACCTGGACAGACCCACCTTTGGAAGGTCCTGGGTCTGGCAATGCAGCAGCCTAAGGGGTTTCCTCATTGTTCTAGGATTTCATCATCTAGGCTGGGACTGCCTTGGCTGGATTTGTTTATGGAAGATACAGACAGATACAGAGCTGAGACTGAGGGAAGGCTTCTGTACCTTGTCCCAGGAGAACACAGTCACTACCTGGGGCATGGCAGGAAGTCACAGGTGTTGGATGACAAGCTGGAAAGACATTTCTTTACTCAGAGGCACCTGGTAATGCATGTGCCTCCCAAAAGAGACTGGTGAACATGGCCAGAGGCTGTTTAGCAGCCAGACTGTTCAGGAACTGTCTAAAGTGCTGTTTCCTCCCATGCTTATATTAACCCCATTCAAAAGTAACACAAACTTTAGGACAACAATCATGTTGCTGTGATTTCAACCACGTTTGTCACTCCCTTTGTCTATAAGAGCTTTAAAGAGACAGTGTTGTACAGATCAATACTCTGATGTGATCCTCTGCAGCTGTTCATACAGGTGCATTTCCCTTCCCAGCATACATGATGCTTTTATTCTCTTTATCATAGTCACAAGGAGTATGCTGTCACACCAGAAATGCTGCAGAAAAGCAAAGAGATCTGTTAAAGATTTGGTCTCTCCAGTTAGTTACACAGTGATCTTTGTCAGATAAAGCAGAGCACGATGTGCTGCACAGGTCAACATTTAGCTACTCACAGGACCAACTGAAGAAGAAAACTGCCTTAAAGAAGTGGCTCCTGTTTTGAAGTGCCAGTGAAGCCTCAGAGCCTGGAGGCTTATTTTTTTTCTCCCACCACAGCCCTACTGTTTCAAAAATATGTCATTCCATATTCAGACACACTAATGAGTTCTCCTGAAAAACTAAAAAGCAGTTGAAAACAAACAGCCTTAGGATATCTTTACATAGGGAAAAGCAGTGATAACCAGCTAGAAAAACTATCAGGCTTCTCAGTAAGCCCCAGTTCCTTCACAGTTTGTTATTTGACACAGCTCTATTTCCCCACACTATTTCCTACCTTCCCTCTGCAGCAGCTTCACAGTACCCACCCCACACCAGTCAGACTTTTACAGCATCCACAGTGACAGACAGGGAGCCCAAACTGTTGCTACAATGAACTCAAGTCTCTTACTGCATATTTTGAGTGGCTCAGCTAAACACAGCTTCTGAGCTGAATGCAGATCCCACTCCCCTGTTCCATGCAAAAGGGCAGGCCCCAAGCCAACAGGCATCACCTGTGCTCCAGGCCCTGAACTGCTCCAGTGTGAAGCCAGTCAGCACCAGAGTCATGCACTGAGATCCAGCTGCTTATGATTTGTGCGTGGGCCACTCAGCACAGCTGGACTGTTTTCCAGACCACATAACTCTTAGAAGGGAGCTAAAATGTTAACTCCCATGTGGCTAGGAACTGTCAAATGCTGGGGAACAGCTTTCACCTTCCTTGTGGTGGATAATGACTTCCCTCTTCTTGAGATAAGCACTCAAAGTACATTTGCTGTTCTGTAATTTTGCTATTGATGTACCTCCTGGACATTTGCTCATCTAATTTACAATGATGAAATGAAAAATTATGTAAATATGAAACAGAATGCAGGGAATCTAACAAAATTGTTTCAAAGCATCTATGAGAAAATTGCATGCCAACCTACTTCCTTCAATCAAAAGATCTGGCATTTTCCCACCATTAATTAACACAGAGCCTCTAGTATCATTCAATCAAGAATCTGGCTAACCTTTTGACAGCAGAACAGATCTGTTTGAATAGCATGCTCTGGGGCAAATAACTGCATGCCAAATCCTTAATCTGAAACAAGCTCACACCCAAAGTTAAGCTTTTGTTCACTCCCAGTTCAAATACATATGCTTCCAGACATGGCTTAGATCTACTTTGGCAAAGACAAACCTTGGCAGTGATACTGCTGCTTGCACACCACCGACGACACTGGAGCTAACTGCATACAAAACTCTCAATCAATATATTAACCAGAGGGCATATGTTGCTATGAGAAGCTCAGCATTTTACCTTTTAAAAAGATATGTACCTGACTCCCTTTGTCTCATCTGAAATCCCAGCTTGTGCCAAGAGGTTTCTCAGAGGCTGGCAGTAAAATGCTTCAGGTCTGACGTGCTACTGCTTTATCTTTCATGTCGCTGCTTACAACGAAGCAAATGTGAGAGCCAATTGTGCAGATGTAAATAGAAATGTGACAGCTGTAGTTTGGCTGACAGGGAATGAACTCTTCACTTGAAGAGTTAAAAGCTTGTTTAAAAAGCCAAGGGTTCTCACTTGGACTTTGTGGACCGAACCTCTAACACACTATCACCAGCAATTCCTGCTACCAGATAAGAATCATTGCTTTCATTTTCTTGGCACAGCAGAAAATTACCACACAAGGTGAAAAGTAGTAGGAAATCACATGAAGCAACTCATTCATAAAAATGCAATTTTGTGAGGCTGTGTTTATACAGGGACCCTGTTTCCTGATTAGCTCTATTGTAGTGTGCTCCACCAGTCAGTCAAAACACACTTCTCCATCAGTTGCCTATTGTGTTATTTCCTTCCTCTCAGTATAAGCTGACAAAATGATTGCACCTCCATTTGTTGTTTGCTCTAACAGAAATAAAGCCATTGCAATGAGATGTTGTCTAAGGATAAATATCTCCATCTTTGAAAATAAACACTGAACACTTATTCTCAAAAAACTCCAACTTAGTAAACTCAGAACTTGTGTGGAGTCATTAGCCAATGACAAAGAGTTTTTCTCTGTTTATTACCATTCAAGCAGGAAATGCTTCTTTTGGGAAAATGCTGTGGAATGATTTAGCAGCTGGATGCCTCCCCCCCTTGGCCACTACCACCATGAACACCACTTTTTGAAAACCCTACCTATAATCAAGAGCGCCTTAATGCACTGTCAGGACTGCCTTTGTGGGACATTTTCTGCACAAAGAAGTTTAGCATTTTTATATTAGCAGTAAATAATTGGATTTCATCACATGAATTCTTTTTATGACATAGAAAGAAGGACAACACAATTACAGCTTTAAGCAAGATGTTGTGTCCATGCTGAAATGCAGCTCACAAGGGAAATGAATTTTGAGGCACTCAGATGATCTTGGTTCGTTACTGGTGGTTTTGATTTTAACCCATTAAGTCCTCAATGACTCGGAACAACGCCGTGTTTGACAGGTCATGCCACTGGCACCAAGAAAAAACTGGCCGTGACTGCAGCTCCCCTGACTTTGAGAGCAGTGAAAATCCTGAACTACTGGCTGTGCGTGTCCTGTTCTCACCAGCTGCTCCAACAGCTTCTGCTGCAGGCATGACCTTGTAACACATGGTGGTTATTTAGAACCACTAAGAGCAGCTAATCATTCCATGGGCAAGATGGAACTTCTGAATAAAGAGTCTTGCTGCCAGTCTCCTAACCGGTCTCCACCTATTGCACTTGGGATGTTATCAGAGTGCACAGAGAGAGCCAAATGGCTTTGGAGAGAAGGTGCTAGATGAACTCTGTTGCATTCATGAACACGTTAAGAGAAGTAGAGATTAACTAGATTTTTGGTTTGAGATCTTCTATTTTTCAGGTTTGTGCTGGACCTTCTACCACCTTCTCACAAGGCAATTAAGTAACATAGGGTTGTAGAAAAGAAACTGGTGAGATTGGTGGAACTTATGCAATAGAGTACGGCTCAGGACTCTGGTGAAGTGGAGTAGAAACAATAGCACAGATTGCACATTACTGAAACACAGATGGCAAAGTCCCACAAGGTGCCTATCACAAAGTAATTACAACAGGGCTGAACACTTAACACGACTGCAATATACGTGTTAAATGCCCATGGCATTGACTGTTATGCATCTCCTGATGTGAAACATTCAGTGGCACTGATGGCAGGGGTTACCATTGGTGCTGTCACTAGAGTCATTGCAGGGTGGGTGCTGCAAAGTAGAAGAATTCTGTGTTAGCAGGACTTTCACTGTATCATGTTTTCAAGCTTCCTTACTCCTACAGTTGCCAACACACCTTTCCTTTCACTGCATTTCTAAATTTTACAGATTGTGTTAGATTATGCAAAGTTCTTTCCCAACCAAAATGATTCCTGTGATCATTTTATTCCTTTCCTAAATGTGGATTATGCAGCTTGCTTTTAAGAATTAAGCATGAGTTTCCTCTGAAGTAGAGAAAAAGTGTAATAAATTTTTACTAAATGCAAATTACATTTTCCTTCAATGCAATTCGTGAAAATCTCAAATGAAGTGTGCTTTATTTAATGAACAGAGTGTATTTAGCACAAAGGACACATAATTTCTTCTGCACTCAAAATGTTTTCTTGGACTCTGGGCAGAAATAAGATGCTTGAAATTACCCTCTATTTCAAGGAGATCTGCAAAGAACATTTTATGGTTTGGCTTTTTTAATTCTTTTTTCTTTCTGTCTTATAAAATGTAAAGAAGTGGTGATGGATGAAGCCAGATCCCTTCATCCATCTTAAAGGAACAGCTGGACTCTACATGCAAATGAAAGCTATCATTCTTGTCAACCTGAAGCCAGGCTACCAAAAGCCTGCAGTCCACAACCCATTAATATTCCATGATCAATTTGACCACTTGTGCACAGCGAGGTACTGCACCGCAGCACAACCCCAGACACTTGAATTATCACAGAGTGGATTTTATGCACTGTTTTAACAAAACTCAAAGCAATCCATTATTCTCCAGAACTAAAAAACGTGTATTAGGTACAGATAGCGTATCAGTAGAGAATTATTGTGGACGATGAAAATCAAATGAGCTAAGTTTTAAGCACCTATGGTACCATATGTAGGCAAAACAATGGGTGCTGTCTTTGAGGAAAAGCCATCTCCAAGCTCAACAGCAGCTTCCAGCCAGTGCTTACCACAAACTGCTGAAGGAAGAGCCAGTGCCATTTTGCCACCTCTTACTTTGCTGTTTCAGTCAACCTCATGGCTCACCTGTGCCCTGAGACAACCCAGATCAAACCCTCACTGCAGACCAAACATCCCTGGGCAGCTTTTCAAAGAAAAGGACAGAACTACTGAAGAATGACATTCAAAATGCATTTCACTTAAGTCTCAAAGGCAGTAGCAACCATTTAGAAGTTGTATTTTGGACAATTTTAGATGTTGCACAGTGTGACAACTCAAACTGCTTTGATGTTCAGCAGGGTCATTATGATTGCAAAGCTGCCATACCACAAACAATTTTTAGATGGAATTTCAACTATAAGTCTTTTAGACTAATTATATTCACAAGTAAGAAACATGAAACTTCAGTTAAGTCATCTCTTGCCAAATGATTTTGCTCTGTTGGGAGCTAATGAGAAGGTTTCACCTGCCCTATCCAGTCTATTAATTCTGATGCATTCTTTGGATTAGCACCCTGGCTTCCTAAGCTTGTTACAATGATGAAAAATGTTACTTTACTTGACAAGGAAAACCTTTTCAAAAAATGTTTATGCAATATTTATGTAGGTTCTTTGTCTCTAATTTGCCTTCAAAAGCTGCAAAATATATTCTACCAGGTTTGTCTGTTATATTTTTGGTTTTTCCACTGAAGAAGTTTTGAGTTGTATGCTCATTAAGCACATGGAGCATCATTAAGAAAAAAACTGGGGCGAATCATGTCATTATTGGTTGGATGAGCAGGAAAATGAATAAAAGCAGGCATAATATAGGCAATAAGGAACTCATAGATACACTTGCTATTGTTTATCCTGCCTCATGACCAAAGATCAAGAAAATGTAAATCTTCTGATGAAAGACAATGTTTTAAGAAATGAAGGAGATAGTTATCCCAGGAAATTTGTCTTCTTATTTGAGGCAAAGGATGTAAAAGAATTAACAAAAAAAGTAGCATCCATAGAAATCTCTGGCGGGACGACCCATTTTCAGAGTCTGCTCTGCTGCCTTTTACCACTTACATCAGAATTTCTAGCAGCTGATGGGAAGCAGAATAACCCCTGGTGATCAGCCTGGGACCTGAACCTTTCAGTATCACCTACTATCAAAGAAAGGGAAGTGTCTCTGATCCAAGAATGCAATTTCTTTTGCACAAAATTACACCAAACATGTGCAAAGCACTGCATCAGGTTTGCAGAGGCCAAGTATTCAACAGTAAATGTGATATTTTAAGACTACCATATTACTGGAAAATGTTTACTGGTCAGTGGGGATGCAAAGAATTGCAGGCAAACCTCCAAGAGGAAGGTGACTAAAGGCTGCACAGGGATCCATTCATGAAAAAGTCCGAGGATTTGCATTCCAGTGCCCACTGGAGCATCTCTGGACAGCCCCATTAACCAGCCCAGTGAGTGACTCCCAGCACAGCTGAGAGGAGCAAATGAACTTCCCAGTGAAACTGTTCAAAGACCTCAAGGCAATGCTAAAAGCAACGGAAAACAGTGAAGACATGGCCAAAAAAAGGGGTTTGGGACTTTACTTGTTTTGAATCGATGTGACCATTGTGAAGCAGGTTGTCAACACAGCAGACATTTTTATCAGAGGAGAATAAAATAAACTTGTCAGTGAGTGAGCACCTGTCCCACAGGTCAATTTGAGCACATATATACTGTATGCAGCAGAAACTGCAGAGAGGCCTAGCTTCCAAATCCTCTGAAATGTGAGATTAAACAGTCCCACAGGCACTTCAAATGGCTGCAGATAAGGATTTAATCCTTCAGTATATTTCCTCCATCCTTTATTAAAAGATGAGGATAATCTTTAAATCAAGAGAAAAATAGAAAAAAAAATTGAGTCAAAAATCATCAAGTGGAAAAAGAGGAGAGCAACAAATTCTATTTTTATTAACAAATCCTCTCAGTCAAGGCTTATACACCCAAAGTTGCAGGAAGGGGAAGCTGCTCCCCCAGCCTCAGTGGAAAAGGCAGTACAAGCTCCCTGTGAGCGGGGCATGGGCACAACACTGAAGGGCTGCCCCAATACCCAGATATTCCACCTGCCTCTGCCTGAACTACTGAACACAAACACATTCCTGAGAGGGGTTTTCTATCCTCCTGTCATGGCCACCAAGTGCCAGGACAGACATCAGCAGTGCTCCTGTCCCTCAGCCACCTGGATAGTGTTGGTGAAGCAGCTCAAAACAGAGACCAGTTTCCTCAGCTTCTACATTGCTCTGCTGCTCTTGGAGAAACATTTCTTGCCCATCTTGTAGGTTTTCTGCTGCTTTTTTTCCCAGCAGACAGATTAGAGTTTTGCACCAGGAATGTAATTTCTGAGAAATTTCTCATGAAATTGTGTCAGCTTCTTGTAAGGAACCTGCTTGACTCTTCATTTTCCTGTTCAAAGTGTCTTCTGTTTGTCAGGTGTTGAAGCAATTTCAGATTTTGCTTTGACATTTTCAACAAGAGAACAAGACGATTCAATCTGCTCTGGGTAGTAACTGCTATTACATTTAAAATACAATATTCAATTGAAACTCAACATACTATTTTGACTGTCATTTTATATCTTCTGTGTGATTATGTAGTGTTACTGCCCCAGCTCATGGGAACAATTTTAAAGCAATAAAGACATTTAAAGAAGACCCACTCCAATTTTCCATTCATGCCACTCTGAAACAGAGTTTCTATTTCTTTCTGAAACAGCATTCTCACACAGCATTTGTCAGACATGCCTTTATGACTGGAGTTTTGTGAATTTTGGATTTTATTCCAATGTAAAATAAAATAAAAATCTGAGGATTTAAAAAAAAAAAAAAAACAACAAAAAATTCCTTCCAAATAAAAACTATAAATTTCTTACCATACTTCAGTCCCTAAGGATGGGAAGGCTGGTGGATGGAGAATCTGGCTGAGCACAAATTCAGCAGTGTCAGGGCAGGAAACAGTAAAGACTGCATTACTTCTCATGTTCTTCATACAGTGAGTGTCATAACCTGCCCAGGCACATGTGATTTCTTTACCTACCACCTGCCCCCATTAGAAATTTTTTTCCCCATTTTGTTGTCTGCTTTAAGATGCATTATCCACTACATTCAGCTCTCTCTAATCAACACATACTTGTCCACCAGCTCCTTCTGATGCACAACAGCTATCAAACACCTTTTTACTTATTACAGGTAAAAAGATTCTCTTGTTCAGCAAGTGTTTTACTTCAATTCTAAGGTCTGCTTTCTAGTGATGTAAGGCAAGGGCTTAAATTGAAAGATGTGAGATGCATAGCTAAAGAGGATGACAGTTTTTCAGGAGGTGAACAATATCTGGATTAATAATTACAGCATAAAGTATTTTAACAGGGCATTATGGAGATAATCTAAATACAGGATTAGAGATGGGAAATATTAGCACTTTGTCTCACGGATTTCAATTAGTAAATAAAGAAAATCTTCGTGTGTCAGCACACTTTTAATACAGCACTGTATAAGGATCTATGACTTATCTACAAACTACATTATATCCATGCTTTTTAGAGAACCAGTGGTTTAAATACAGAAAGGAAGAGGTGGTGGTTATTTGTTAGTTGTTGCGTTGGGGTTTTTTTAATCAGTAAAAGCATTGTGGCATCATAAAAGGGCTGGATCACAAAAGCAGAAGCACAGTGCAACAGCACTGTAAGACATTCTTTTAGGGCAGAATGTCTGTCCTAATCTGTTATTGCTCTCAGATTGTGTCTAAAGACCACCTTTTGTACCATGCTTTTGTTGTCTGTTGCCCATCCTGTGATGAGTCCCCATGCATGCATTACTGATATCACAACCACAGGGAGCATTGAAAGGCAACTGCAGGATTGCACTTCAGCAAATACACCAGAGCAAGCCAGAGACCTCTCCCTGCCCTTGGTATTATTCTGCAATGATGTGCTTCCTTACCAAGGTGCTGTAAAGGGATCTAATATACTGTACTGTGCTGTAAATTGGCAGTTTTGGCTGAAGACATTGTAGAACTATTTTTTAACTGCTGCAGAGCTGACATTTAGGGAATTATGAGTTGTTGCTGGAATGCTGCTTTTCTCCTTCTACATACTCCCGAGTTAGTATATCTCTTTCTACTGGCAAATAAGCACCTTTCTGTTCTCTTAGTCTCAACTGGAGCTGCTTAAAATAGTTGAAGTATCATTAAGACCATATACTGATATTAAAAGAAGCAGAAAACTGCAGCACACTTTCATATCAAAGCAATGGACCCATAAGCTTTTGCATCTATGAATGATGAGCAACATTACTTCAAATGACATCTTTTGTCAGAATTGCTTGAGCTAAAGACAGAGTGAATCCATTTATATAAATTGTGGCTTTGCTGCTGAAAGATTACAAAAATATATTTGCTATCCTTAAGTCTCAAACCATTAATATTGCTAAAATATGCCATCTTTTCCCAGGAAGAACTAGCAAGTCTTTAAAACACTATCATCAATCATGACTAATTCACTAAATACACAATTCCAACAGCAACAGAAGAAGAACATACAGTACAGGGTCATCTGTCACTATATCAACATCAAACACCTCTGTCTTTCAATGGAAAGTGCAAGTCAGGATTTCCCAGGTCTGTGAAACAGGTGATTTGTAACTGAATTCCTGTTCCACTTGGATTAGTCCTTTGCTTGTTTTCCATTTGACAGATCCAAAGCTGATATTTTTCTTTGAAAAAGAAAACTAACATTAATTTCACACCTCAAAAAAATATTTGTCTGGATTCTATCCTTTAGTGTCATAGTTTAACCCCAGCTGGCAACTCACACCCACACAGCCACTTGCTTACTCCTCCCATGCTGGCACTGGGAAGAGGATCAGAAGAGTAAAAGTAAGAAAACTCAAGGTTGAAATAAAGACAATTTCATACATTAAGCAAAAGCTGTGCTCACAAGAAAATCAAAACAAGGAATTCATTCCATGGGCAGGCAGGTGTTCAAACCTATACATTCCCTGATTTATTAGAATTACACAGATTTTTACACTGGCAGGATGTCCAAAATCATTACAAGGTGGAGGCCAGGAGTCCAGTGCACTGTACAAGAAGCTCCTGCCCATGGGCACTATCTTGTTTGACTCAGATCACTGCCTTATCAGTTGTATTCTCAAGCTGTTAGGTCATGGTTTGGAGCAATAAGCATTTCACTATGCAAGACTGAAGGTCACAGTAAGGAAAAGGAACGCTAATGGGGTGAAAATGAGTATCATGAGGACAATAAATCATACTTGGAATCCTATTTAATTGATCATTTTGTAGCTGACCTTGCTCCCATAGAAGTCAACGGCAAAGCTTCCATTTCTGTGGATATGAACAGGATTGGGTCCTTTAAAGTACAGCGTGTTTTATGACTGTTGAAGGTAGCATATTTTACACTAGAATTTTCTTTATTACTTCTCAATACAAAACTTCACCAAGAAAACTAAATTGCTATATAAAAACATCCCACAATACAGTACATTAATTTAACACATGATAAATTTTCCTGCTAGTAGCATTAGGAGTTGTCACTTTCAATACACAGATATCTAACAGAGTATTTCCTTCCCCCATCTTTCTCCCCAGTATTTTCCTCCCAAATTTTACAAACATGCCTATTCTGAAACACCATCTCTCCACCTTTGGCAGACTGATATTTCATTTAATAATAAGTGAACTCCTCTGAGGCAATGGGAGCTCTACCTGAGAGCCCAGTTCCCAGCAACACAACACCCACAGCTCTGTGAGGACTTAGCAGGAATATTTATGCTTACTTGGAAAGGAAATTAACAACAAGGATTATTCTGCAGCCATATCGTTTAGGGTAAAGAACCTGACTTAACCTAGTCTGATGTGTGCCATGAGAGAAGCAGCAGCTCAGCAGGGTCAGGAGTCTCTGTGCTCACCTTGACACTGTGGCTGAGGCAGATGCTTTTCTCTGTGACTGAGCTGAGCTGGCCAGGTTGGGCAAACTGGCTTGGAAGGGCTTTGGCTGCGTCCAAGGAAACTTTTTTATTCTCTTTTCTTTCATTCCAATCTTAACTCAAGAGATGCCTCTTTTGTACACTGATGCCATGAAACATTTGTGATCTGTTCAAAGTCACAATGAACAGGCTTTGATGAAGTGTTTTCAGAGAAGCACAGGTTTCTCCCTGGTGCTCACCTCTGCTCTCGCATCATATTTGAAAGGTCTGGATCAGAACGAGTGGCATCCACCAGGGAATGCTCAAAATCTGCAGATTTGCACTATGGTGAGAGGAAACAGCACCACGGAGTGTGCTCCTTCCATCCCTCTAAAGCCCTGTTCCTCCTCCCTTCCATTTCCCTGTGTCTCTCAGGACAATGATTCACCAATATCACAGACTGAAATGTCTGCTTTGGGAAACAAACACGAGGGACCCTAGCTGGGAAGAGGAGAGGCACCTACAGTACCAGTACAAGCCACAGGTATATGGATGTGGGGATGGAGCCCTTCCTTGAGAGACTTTGCACAGGGAACAGAGCCATGAGATGTGGGCTGTGACAAGGTGCCCTGATAGGAACAAGCTCTCTACCCCAGGTGAAGCAGTGTTTTACTCAAACCCCACATAAAGGCCTCATCTCAACTGATGTGTTTTGGACTGCTGAAGGGGAAAAATGGTCTTTTAAAGCAGGCAAAATCCCTCAGGCTGGGGAACTTTCCAATCTGAGTCCCTCTAGTGAAGTAAATTTTCTCTGGAGATATTTCCTTTGAGAGATGACGCTGCAGTCTCATGTGAGCACAGAACTCAGGGCAAGCAGATTTGGGCTGATTATTGTCATGCTGCTATTTATCTTGATCCTTTATGGTTTTTGTCTCCTGACTTTCTGTGGTGTAAGTGCTGGCACAGCAGCCTGTCACTGAGGAGAGTAAATTTGGCACCTGAGTTCCATGTTCCTAAATTTTGGGGGCCACAGTTTGGCAGTAAGGTATCTGATTCTTCGTGTTCTTTTTTGCTGGTACTCTTGGTAAGCACAATTTTTAATTCATAACTTTTATTATAAGTTGTGGATATATTACATCTTTTCCCAAATGTCACACATCTCAGGTAATAATTCATTTGTTTTCACTTCTACATATTGTTTATTCTTTTTAAAATATGACAGTGAGAAGAAGCAGAAACTAGGAGACTCCAATTATATTTTCACACAGTTTGAACACTGAGAAATACTCAAATATTCTAGATAGGACCCCCATTAATTTTTTCAGACAAATAGTTTATGAAGGAAAATAAATGTGTTATTGGTTGCCTGAAACTGTTTGTACATTAATATCAAATTCAGTTTTAGGTAACAAAATAAGACAAAAACAAAAGAACAAACAAACAAAAAAAAAAATATAAAACCCAGCAAAAAGGAAGAGAAATATCTCCACAAATAGAAACCCCTTGGTCTGACATTTTTGCTATATAAAACATACTTATGTAGTTTTCTTCAGAAAATTAAGACAATGACTTTGAAGGTTATTTAACTTCCTCCAAGCTAAAACAAATGTGCTGTGGAGGTTTTATTAAAAAAAGCAAAAACCAAAATATTTTTTTTCCTCCAAAATATTATCTTTAACTACTATACTGAGAAAATTGCCATACAGCATTGAGCAATGGCTTGTCTTCCCTTTCCAAGGCTTTAAACTCTGTACAGCTGACTTTCTTCATAATCTCCCAAATGTGTCCTTTTATACCTTGCCATTAATTTGATTAATCTGTGTGTAGGATTTCAGGATATTGAATTTCCCCTGGTTTTGCATAATTTCATATGATGCTTTCGTTATTTCATTAAGCAACTAAATTGACTGCAATGATTCTTACATTTTCAAGTTTCAGATTCAGGCACATAACACTTCCTAATTTAAACACATTGAAAGTTCTGAAAGCTTCTTTCACAGCTGCATCAGCTAAAGCCTTAACTATTACCTTTTTCTTTTTCAATGAACCTGTTCAGTCACCCACATGTACAACCTGCTTTATACCAATATTTAAGGTAAAGGGGTCACCTGCTTTACTCTGTGTTAAATCTATGGCCAGAAAAGCAGGAGTAAGGACAACTACAGCAGTGTTTTGAAAATAAAATGAAGAGAAGCACTTCCTGTTTCTGCTTAGTTCTGCTCCTGAGCACCATGCACAAGGTTGCTCCACACTGGTACCTGGTCAAATGAAATTACAGCTACAAATCAGCTTTTCTCTCTGTTCTAATCTTATCCAAACCCTAAGCTTATTCTTTGGTTGAGCCTTAGCTCTAAGACCTGCAGCCATTGCATATGTTTGATGTTTAGCAGGAGCATAAATCAGTTCTCTGTTCTGAAAAGACCTTGCTGGGCTGGACATGCCCTTCTATTAATCCCGTGCTCTGTTAGTCTGAGACTGCACTTCATCCTCAGACCCGTCAGTACACACTGCTCACTTAGCCCGAGGCTGAGCCCACCCCTCCAAGTCTCTGTAGCATTTTTAATTAAGTGCTACTACACAACTGAAAATTAGCACACTTTCTAGCTATTCAAAAGCCAGTGAAATCAACACATCACTAACTGCTAGGGAAGACTTGCTAAAAGGTTTCCCCAGTGCCAATTATTGCTGCCTCAATGATCACAGATTCTTTGAAAAAATCATTACATATCCACAAAGTCAACAGTCTGCAAGCAGAGCAGAGTCACAGCAGCAGCTGGCAAACACCAGTTACTTTGCACTTGCATGCTCACAACATTCCTCTTGCATACATGATCCACAATTAAATTGTGCTACAGGCCTCTAATTTTGCTTCCTGAATGCAGACAAATCTAACAAGTATAATTTAAGAGACAATCGACAGCTTTGCTGTCAAAATTTTGACCCCAAGTATGATGAACTTGGGCAGAACTGAGTGGTTTAAATGGCGCTTTTGAGCTATTTTAAATGAAAATGACACTTTTATATATGGGAATTTGGGGTATCTGCCTGTGATTACTGTCCTTGAACAGAACATATTTAAACTCTGCTTCTTAAAATGAGTAATTTTGAAAACTGGACAAAATGCACATAAATTAGGTAAAGATAGCACCATTTTTGAAATTATTTTCATTAATATTTAATATAAAATAAAATTATAATAATAGTGATTATTGTAATAATAATAATTATTATTCTTAAACCCAAACCATTTAACTCTGCAGCAAGAACAATCTCAAGACTTAATGCATGGTCTTTGTGGCTTTATTTTCCTCACAGTTCTTTGCTTAAAAGGATGGAAAAGCAATTTGGAAAATCTACACTCTCTCTGTCCTAACAAAATAGTTTATCCAAACCAGAAAATACATTAAATTAACAGCTACTTTCTCCTCTGGCACAGTGGATAATCTCAGGTACAGTCACCCAGCCTCAACAGAAATCTTTTATATTAATGTAATGTAACATCACCAACCCACACAACCCTGAACCAGCTGGAAAAGGAAGGGTGGAGTGCCTGACAAAGTCTGTTTATCCTCTTATAACTAAATTTAATTTACTGATCCAATGTTCATCTTTTGGTTGGAAATCCTCCTGTATTCGAATTTTTGATTCTGCAGGACAGCAGCTTTGTAGACCTTGCTCTCAATGAAAGAATATAAATAACCCTTGGCACAGCTAAGTCAAGCCCTGACGACCTGCTGCTCTGACACTTACACTGAAGTGCTCTTGTACAGCAGATGGAGGCTTCTAACACAGCCTCATCAGATACTTGTGTGCTAGATCCAACATTCTCCCCAAACACACCATTATTCCACCAATTTACAAGAAAAATGTAGCTTTCTATCAACTGGTCTTCCAGCCAGCACAGGAAAAAGCCAACCCTCCTCCTGCTGTCCCCATGTTGCACACTGCAGGTGCCACTCCTTGCCAGAGCTCGGGGCTGGCACGTGCTGATGTTTGTCCTCCCTGTCCAGCCAGGAGAGGCCAGGGGACAGAGACAGCACCATCCCCACCACATGGGCTCTGTGCTCTGTGTGCACCTGTCTGGCTTCACGTGGCACCTTGTTGCTTCTGTTGTCTCTTTCTGAGTGACAGTCAGCGAGCCCTTCAATGTGAGAGCACACACACACTGCCAGAAAAGCACCTTCCCAGCACTTCTACCAGCACAGACATTAAATTTTTTCAATATTAAGCCCTTTCAAAAGGCTCTTATCAACAGCCTCATCCTGCCAAAGACTGCCCTGGCCATGCTCCAAGGAACTACTGTAGCTCCAGTGGCAGAGCACCACATGTGCTCTCACCCCTGCAGCCCTGAAGGTGCTCCAGGTTTTTGGGGTACACTTTGTAGCTGTGCCTGGCTCTCCCTCTTGCTGGACACATCACTTTGTGTCTGCTACTGTTAAAACACCTTCTGGTTTAATATATCCAGCTTGGCAACTGATCTGGATAATGCTCTGAATTTTTGATAAAGCAAGGCCTGCTTTGATCAATAGGTGTTTCCTTAGAAAACAGGATCATAAATAAAACAATTTTAATTTTTAATAATAGAATTAACATGTAATGGAAATCCTAGCAAGGCAGGAACTAAGCTATTATTTTAACTATTACTTTATAATCTTTATTGTCTTGGGAACTTCTAATAAATAATTCTTGCCTGTGCAACAAATCTGTTGCTTGCCCTTTGATTTTTGCATCGCTTAACCTCCACTATTTTGGGAGAGGGTGTTAGAAAGACCCTGCAGTACCTCTGGAAAGCTGACAGTACTTTCAACATTATTTACTTAGGCACACAGTGTCCTGATCCACTTTCAGATTCCCATTAAGGAAAGGGCTCCCCATACAGTGTCACACAATGGGGACATCTGTAAGGAAGGACTGTGGCAACAGAACCATATTTGGAAAGTCATCTTCACTTAAAAGAACAATATTTCAGCTAAAGGACATTACATGACATTGAAACAAATGGTTATAATTGACCACAAATTTATTTAAGCTATGAAGAAGTATTTTAAAGACCAGTAAAGAGAACTTCAGAATAGCCTTAGAAAGTGTGAGCAAAACCCCTCAATTTAATTTAAAACAGGACTGACTAGCTTATAAAGTCAAGTATTTGGTGTTGTTATAAAGACAATGACTGCAACAAAGGACCTGGGTCCCTGCCAAATGCTGTTCTTATTTATATCAATAAAGGAAAAAGAGCCTTGCAGCAGGAAAAGAAAGAATTTGCAAACAATGGAAAACAGCATTTCATACCTTGACTACGTTGCCATTTGAAAGCAGACAAAATGTCTTGCTAAGTGCTAGAATCTCCTTTTCCATTAAAATGCTAATAGGAAGGTTAACTTCAGCTTAAACCATTGTAAAAAATAGCAACATAAGCAAAAGAGTTTAGCTTGAGGTAATACTTGGAGAAAAAACCCCACAAGTTTAAGCTAAATAGGATTTACACTGAGAAAGAAAATTCAGGCAAACAGCAGGGGGAAAAAAAACTCCCACAGCAAAGTGGGGAACAATTCTAACACCTGTATTTGTTTATGTGAGACAGTCACGGACTAATGTTTTGCTTTAAGAAAAACAAATTCTGTGGCAAAAACGAATGTCTCTTGAGTGGAAGTGCATCACATGGGAGCCTTGCCTATTTATTGTAAAACTAAATAAAAATTGTCACTTCCCTCTCCCCATGCTGTAAACTGAGCACTGCACAGTCCCTGTGCTGATTTACACAGTCCCTGCAGAAGAATCCTTAACATCCAAACAGGACTCACAGCACAATGGTTTGAGGAAGCTTTTGTGCACATCCAGAAGTATCTCAGGGATAAGGATCAAACTCTGTAATTACATACTTATGTGGGTGATACATGCACATCTGCCTCCACTCTTTCATCTGAGAATTGGGGCTTTTCTTTCGTGCTTGATTATGCTGAAGTTTGTTCACTGGCATATGAGGAGCATGCAGCAAGTGAACATTTTGACTTAGCCAGAACTCAGTTGTGACTCTCAAATGGCCTTCCCTGGTGCAGAGACAGGCTTGGAAGATCCTTTCATACAGAAAGCTTCATCTACAGTGAGCACGTGTCCCTTCTTGCCCTTTTGACAAAGGACAGTGTATGCAGAATAATGACTGTCAGGAGTCATGGAGTATGAAATTCATAATTACACAGTGCACACAAGCAATATTCCAAACTTAATGGGAGTTTCAGAATTGAATACCATCAAGGGATACAAGAAGGTAAAAGTGAAAGGAGGGAATATCACAGCCCCTACAAATTCCCACTGTGCAGCCCTGGACTGTGCATCCACACTGGTCAGCAGACAGTGAGCTCCAATTCAATTCAGGAGCAATTGCTTCAAAGCCATGGGAAAACTTGTTTGTTAAGCAGCCCAGCCAGCAACCTCCAACATCCTTAGATTTACACAAAATCTAAAACCTGCTTCTAATACAGCCTAAGTTCATTTGCGCTGAGGCCTGCTTTAGAAGCTAACTTTTATTCTGAGACTAGCAAAATGAGAGGAGAAAGGATTTCTTCTGAGGACTGTACTCAGTATTTTCACTGTTTTCCAGGAATGGAGGTATCTGCATTCACTGATGTTAATCCTAGTCTGAGAAATACAAATGGTAAAAGTTTCCTCAAACTGGAGGACAAGATGCAGTGATCTTCAGTGGAGCTGTATAAGCCTAAACCAAGTTTTTGTGTCAAGGATCTATCACAAAAGTGAGTGAGATAATCACGACACATCCAAATCAGAGAAAACAACTGCACCAGCTCTGTGTAAATGTTTTCTATAGCACAAGGAGTGTCCTTGTAAATATGAACACATCTCCTTGAGTTCAAAGTGGTGCACATGCAGTAGAAAGGAAAATCAGCATTGTTCATATGAAGGCTACTGAAAAAAACTGAAAAACCAAAGTGCATATCCTGTTTCTTCTCATTTCTGTTCAACTGGTAAGTGAAAGGCTGTCTGTTTATCTTGGCTCCTCACAGTTCCTCCCTGCCATCCTGAGAAGGCACAAGGAGGGAGGCATTCTCTGAAGCCACTTAAAATGACAAAGTTCAGTGCACATTGCAGCACAGGGGCTCATGGCCCTGCAGAACAATGGGGAATGCAGCTGCAAAAGGAAGAGTAAAGCTACCCCTGAAAACAGATTTTGAGAAGTAGAGCTCACCTTGCTGAACTGAGGAAACTCATGTTGTTCAAATGTATGTATTTTATTTAACTCAAAGTATAAGACAAAAGTGAATTCCCTCATCGGCTTTGTTTTAGAATGATGGAATAGGGAAGACTGGAAAAATGTAATAACAATACAGCTTTCCTATTAGCTGTGAGAATGTGAAACTTTATGCCAATTTATAAAGTGTCTTCTCCAATGGTTTGTGTGAATACCATACTGTTAAACAGCATAAGACTAAAAATATTCAGAAGGCATCATTTTCCCCGCTCCAACCAACTCTCACAGACACAGCACAAAACTCAGAATACAAACCACAGTTTCAGAGGTGCCCTCTGTAAATGCTGCCTTTCCTAGTGAAACTGCAAACAAATAAATAAATCCCATTTAAAATACGTTTGACTCAAATTCTAAGAGACTATCCCACATTTACTGTTAAACAATGATTTCCAGAAGATGATTGATGTGCTATGCAGCCAAACTTGGACTCACAATCTGTTTGGTTTAGTTTTGAAGGTTCACACAGAACCTGTCTATTTCCATAGACTTTTTAATATATCATGATTTTCTGCAAGAGAACTGCAGCTGTAAATTTCATAAAATAGTTTCACAGAGTCTGGAATCAAGGCATTAATGTAACAGACAATGCTTTTGATTTCCTGCAATATTTTGGGCGCCGGGTCTTTCATACATTTTAAAGTCCAATCTTTCAAAATATCATTTCCTTGCCTGAGGACACCATGGAGAATGACATTATTGAGTCTCAAACAAACTCTGCTTTTGGATGTTATTCCCATTAGTAAGATTCTTACAATAAGAAAGTACATTAATCTGCAACTTTTTCAAAGGAACCCACTGTAAACAATGAACAGGATGTTCACATTTCTGAGAACAAGGTACATTAAAATCAATAGTGCAGCTGTTGGTCACATTAAAAAAGCCAGATGACCAGAGAACTCAGTACACCAAGTATTAGGAAGGATTAAGTGAGACTGATGTGATCGCAGATTGCACACTCACATGCACTGACACACTGCCAAATCTTATATATACTTATATATACCATGGAGCTCTCCTGCTTCAGAGACCTGTAGTGCTTGAAAGTGTCTCAGGAGGAGAACTAATGACAGACAGAAAAATAAAAGCAACTAGACAGATTATCATTGCTATATTTTACTGAGGCCTGACCAAAAATGGCAAGCTACCTATAGAGACCATTTCTACCATTCGCTCAGCCCAAGGGAGGATCAGCTCCTCTTTCAACAATCCTCTACAACCACTGCTTTCCTGACAAGTGTTGATCAAACCAGTTCTTCAGTGTTACAGTAAGAGATCCAAGGTGACATGGAGTCACTGTCTGAAGCAGGCTCCTTGATACATCATATGTTTTGTACAGAGCTCAGCTATTCTCAGACTGAGCTCAGGATTTTAGCCCAAACTAAAATACTGCAAGTAAACTGATGCAAGTAAACACACTCAGAATCAGATAGTGCACATGCTCTTAATCAAAACCAAGACCTCAGTAGGTCAGCACCAATTTTCCCATACCAAGAACAAAGTCAGAATGGGCATGCATTGCCTTCTTCCCTTATCTTCTGACTTTACCCCTCACAACACATCTCAGTGTGTTTCGCCTTATTTACAATCAAACACGCTCTTGTCTCATTTTCAACTTGGCATCCACTGTAACCCACAGGCCCTTTCCAGCAGCCCTGAGTGCAGGAGTAAATTGCAATCTCAGAGATTGTTCACACAAGGCTAAGCACTTTCAGCTCCCACTGGCACAAAACTACCTACGTTTGTAGTGAGATGAGGGTATCGGATTCCTGTAAGTTTGGGTTCACTGCGTGTCAAGTTTCCCTCAGGCACCTCACTAAAGCATCTCCACACTTTGAAATTTGCTCTCTTCTTTACCTGCCACCAAAGAACAACTGAGAATGAGAGGTTCTCAATTAAGTACCTTGCTTCTTTAAAATTCTCGAGAAAGGGTTTTAATGCTATTCTTCTTTAGCAATAACAGGAAATAGCTGAAACTTTTCTAATTATTGAACTTCTAATGGGTTACCTAAAGGATGGAACTTGTAGCTACCTTATATTCAGTGATTAACTACAATAGCTGGGTCAAATTACAATGGCAAAAGAGAAAGTTGGCTGGAGGCTTTGAAATCTCTGTCCTGTGATATTATGCCCAAGGCATACTTTTCAGGTCTTATTAAAATAAATTCCCTGAAGTATTTCTCTGAGAGCTTCATCCTTATCTTATTCATGACAGTCTTCAGTTCAGGATTCATCACTTTTTAAACAACAGGTGCTACTGGATTCTTTTATAATCTTCCTTTTATTAGTATTTTACAAGACTGCGACTTTGCCCTGCATTGTGCTTTCTTAGTTTTGCTGTAAAAACATTCTTAACTCATTAGATAGGCAATCATTAAAATGAGGCATCTTCCTTTGACAGGATTCATCCCACAATGATGCTTTTGCTCCCAACTTTATCTTAAAATGTACATTTTAGGCACATATTTCCACATCCAGAACAGAAAAGAGACTCAGAAGGGATACTGTGGGCCAGCTGTATGCCCACTTTGCTTGTTCACCTACAAATTAGCAGTCATTCCTGGGTTCTGTGGGTCATTAGCAGTCATTCCTGGGATCTTTTGGTGACATTTTGTGTTCCACTCATGCAGCAAGAACCAGGTTATTTTTTTTTTTTTTTATTCTGTGCTTCAGCACACACTGCTGTCCCTGCTGCTTCTTGGGAGAAGCAACCTGTTAGATCAAAGCTCTCACCAGTTATCTCTCAGATCAGGATATCCACACCAGGAATATCCCCAACCCTTCTGCAAAGCAATAACCTACGTAACCACGAGGATCCCTACTGAAAGGAATGCAGTAGAGCACTGCAGGGAGACTGCCCCTGTCCATCAGGGACATGCATGCAGGGAAATCCCACTCTTCCACATAACCCTGCAGCAGGGACATTTGGCATCTCACTGAGCCCTGCATGTTAACAGAACAAATAAACAGAAGTATAAAGGCTACAAATAGACTGAAGACTAAGTTAGAGGTTACACCTACATTCTCCCACTCTGTTGCTGTTGCTTGGCTGAATCAGCACACACTGATAGTTGTCTTTCTCTGTATGAACATACCAGGCCAGTGGTGCTCTGTTGCAGAGGTGCCCACTCTGGCCTCAGACAATCCTTCACTAGCACCACCCAAGAAACAAACTCAGCTTCTCTCCAGTTCATCACTGTGCTCCCAGGGGTGTCTGTATTTCATTTTACAGAGGAGAAAGGAGCACTACCCAGGTCAGTGCATCAGAGCTGTAGCTGAGCATGGTGGAAACACAGGTCTCAGAATGCTTAGAATGCAAGGTTTTGTTGGGAAATGGATTAATGCTGTAAGGCAGATCTTCATTTGCCTCCCAGGAAAAACACTGTGGCATACCAGAAAGCTGGGAAAAGGCTTGGGTTTGATTCAGCCTCAGTTCCTGGGGTATGTCCCAGAAGTCAGCACACACAGGGGGGCTTAGCCCATACACCCAGTTCTCCCTCTTAAGCAGCGGCTCAGGGAACTTTGTGGCAGCAGCTCTCTGGCCACAGAGAGCAGGCACAGAGTTTCCCAGGCATTTTCCTGGGGAAGGCTGTGAGAAGATCGGAGGAAAGAATGAGAAACAATTCTTATCTTCACTTGAACCTGCTGTTGTGCACATGTGGAATGTGTCATGGAGATTTGTTTACCAAAGGGTGATTTCTTAATTGGACACTGGATGGTGTTTGGATGGATTGACCAATTAGGTCAAAGCTGTATCGGACTGGCTGTAAGGGTTACTGAGTTTCTTAAGAAGTACAGTATAATATAGTATAAGATGATATAATAAAGCAATTGATCAGCCTTCTGCAATCATGGAGTCAATGCTAATTATTACCCTGCTGGGGGCCTGCGGCGACAGGAACCTGTGAGAGATACCACAACAAGGAACCTTGGCCATCATCAGTGGGGCCAGGTACAGAGCAATGACTTGGATTTCTGCTGAAATACACGAGCATCCCACTGATTTAAAGTATCACTACAACCTTACATCCCATTTCCTATTACCGGTTCTCCAGAAAAGATTTCAGGTGTTAATGTTCTCCAAAGACCTGTAATATCCAGTGCTATGACACAGCAAAACCAGGATACAATAAAGACAAGTGTGAAAAGCAATAGTAAAAAGTCCTTCCTGCCATTTACAGGAGACAGTTTTCTGAACAAAATAGCTGTCTAGCAATGAAGTAAAGAAATCATAGAATGCAGCGTGGAGTAAGGAATGTTCAAGCTAGTAACAGAACTGCAAGACAAAAAAAGAAGTCATGGGAATTGCAGCTGGAAGAACCAAGTACTGTAGTAAACACATACAAACCCACATAAAATATTAAAGTATCATCAGTTATACTGACACGATTTCACACTAAGGATTCCTTGGCAGCCAATTATTTATCATCAGAAATACAGCTCACTTATTGTGCTACAAATCTCAACTGACTCTAATAAGGAACTAATTAACAAAGATTAGCACCCTTTTTGTATAATGAGCCACAAAGCCAATCAAGACAAGATGATAACAAGATGCAATCAAGGGGTATTAAAGACAACAAAATAGTGCCTAAGACTAGAGAGAAATATGCTGCAAGAAAAGAAATATCCAGCCAAAGAGGAATCTTCTTCCTAGGGAAGTGGTTGCTTCACATCTTTAAGTATTTACTCAAAATGTTGAAGAGGGGGTAAGATGTGTCTGATAATTGAGAATTTTTCTGAGTTACAGAGCTTTCTGGGCTCTTTGATCTGCTGTCTTCCAGCACCAGTGGGGAGTTGCTAATTCCTTTGCCAGGGAATGTGATACACCTGCCCTGCATGCCCGTGTATAGAAGTTAAATACCCAAAGGGTACCTCTGGTGTATCCCTTCCCAGGGCTACACTGGAATTCCCAGCAGGAGGCATTTGTCCTCTCCACATGTCCCTGAGCTGTCAGGAAGCAGCTCAGCCTTGCCCAGCACTCAAAGATGCACCCAGCCTAAAAAATAGCGGTGGCACAAAGCAATTCCTCTTCCACAGCTGAGAGCAGATAATGAAACTCTGCCATGGGAAAACACTCGTGATGTTTGTCACCTGTGACACCAGCACTAAATGGGATCATTCTCAGACCTTGAAATTATTTAGGCTGTGACACCCAGGGATACCCTAAGGCCTGATGTGTGTACAGTGTGCAAGCCAAGATTGAAAGTTTGGGTCAAACATATTTCCTGTCCGTTTTCCACTCTTTTCAATTGCACTGATTTAGGGATAATCAGAAAAACAGCAATTCAATCTGGCAGGAAAGTCAAAGGAGAGTTTTTTCCCAATACTGCTTTTAAGCTATAAGCAAATCCTGATCCTTCTATTCCAAAACACTGAATGAACATCAGAATAGGAGACAACAGAATAGAAGAAGGAGTGGTCTTGCAGAAAGGGCAAACAGTTAATTGAGGATGAGAATTTCAGTCTCCACAAGGTGATTGCATGGACAATCAGCCTCTTGGCTGTTTCTGTAATGCTCCCACTTTTGCCAATACTCTTGAATTTCCACCAAATTCCATGAATTTCCATGAGCAGGTCCACATTGATGGGACAGCATTTCCCAAACCAAAAATAAAATTTGTATTTGAAAGGTTTTGCCAGTTAAAAATGTATTTTATTTAAATTAATTCTGTATTTTAATCATGTTATTGCATAAGGCTAGGTTAAAATATAGTTGCTAAAGATAAAAAATGTAGAATTAAACCAATCCAACTGACTTCTTCAGTAACACCTAAAGCTTCTATAAAAAGCAACATTTCAATTTTATTATAAATTTTTGCTGAAATACAGATAAAATAAAAAATGGGATACTTTCACGCCTTGTCTGTATGAAGATCTAAATCACCACAAAATAATTCCCATGTTAATCTGAAAGTCATTTAATTACTTCTAAATGGAAATAAGATACGAGTTAAAAGGCACTGTATTCACTTAAAGGCCTGTGATCAGATCTGTTCTCAATAGGATGTCTCAATCTATCAAGTATTTGCTCTGTAACAGAATTATCATTCAACTCACAGGATGTACTTTATCAGCTTCCTTTGTTTCACTGAAAAGATGTTTCACTTTTCCATTCCCCTATCAGAAGCTGAAGGCATTGACAAAGCTTCTGTAAGGAATTTTACTTGCTAAGCCTGCATTAAGGCTCAAGTGTGGAAAGGTATGTCAGATCTGAGAAAAGCACACTGCAGGGTGCAGGTGTGGCAGGGCTGCACCTGGCCAGACCTGGCCACACACCTGCACAGAACTGCCCCCACCTCTGTGTGCCCACAACCCACCCCTGCCAACCTCCTGACCTGCCTTCTTGCCAGGCAAACACAGCCCCTTACCTGCCTTGTGGAACCTCCCACTCAACCTTGAAAGTAAAAAATAAAAAATTATTTTCTAGAGAAAGAAGCAGCTGTGAATTTTATCATAGGCCTGTCTCAAAATGAATCAATTACACACTATAATTTCGTAATTATGCCTACATCAAATTGCATAAAGAGAGATCACTTCAGTAGCTTTGTAACTACAGAGATAGCCAATGGACAATGCAAGGCAATTAAACTCAGGATCAAAAGCACCTGGAGGGGACCATAGAGCAAATGGGAACATGGAGCCACTCCCAGAGTCAAACACTGGAGCCAAGGGTGAGAGCACAGCAGCCTTTCCTGACACGCCGCTGCACGCAAGAGCTCATTTTGGAAAGTGTCAAACCTGTGTTCAAACCTCTACTCCTTAAGGCAAATAACAAAGTATTCAGTCTGAGTGCAGGTAAGCAGGTGCCAGAACAGGAGTAAGCTGGCAGCTCGAATCTGTGGAAGCAGTTCCACTGAGGATGCCCATTTCTGAGCCTGCAGAATTCACCACCACACTTTTACACACCTGTGTCTATGTGTCTGCCTATACATGTACATGAAGCTTCCCCTCTAAGTAAATACTGGCAATATGAGGAAATTGTGTATCCATTCTCCTTGCAGACACTTAACTGCAGAGAACATCTGGGGAAATGAAAAAGGTGGAACAAAATCCAGAATGATGAAAAAAATCTGGAAAGAGAAAACATGAGTAGATGATACTGTGTGAGATCACTCATAAAGACAAGAAAGAAAATATGCTCTTCTCTTTCTCTTTGCTTTGCCTCCCCATATCTGGGGCTGTGTGAAGTTTCCCTGCCTGAGATTTTCTCATACTTTTCACTTCAAAACCAGGAGTACACTTACTGGGATTTACAAGCAAGCTTTCTCCTGCTACTGCCAAAACCTGCCATCACTCCGAATTCCATATTTCTCCTGTTCCTCACCCCACTCCCAGCCACAGGAAAACTTCAAAACAGCTCTAGACAGACCAAGCTGCTGCCACAACAAGATGGGATCATCTGAGGGTAAGAAGATTCCTGACACTATCAATGAGGAGTAGCTCTGGTGAGCTGCTCCAGCCACCAACACCCACACCTCCAGGCCTGGCCCCCCTGCTCTGTTAGAATAGTCCAGCCTGTGTACAAAGGAAGAAGAGGCTTCCACGTCTTATTCCCAAGAAAATCAGGCTTAGGGTTTAGTCCTGCACAACCTTTGATACCATACTTTGAAGAGACAGAAGACGTTACCTCTGTGCACACAATCAGCAGACTCACCCCAAAACACAGCACGTGGCACTGGGGAGAACAACTTCTTGCCTGTCATGGACAGACTGTTAGGACTGACTGGGAGTCTCTGCTTGAGCTACACGGTGAGGAACAAAAAACTCTCACAGCAATAAGACAAGTGCTGACAGGAAGTGAGGCTGAGAGATAGCAGGACCAGACTGCTGCCACTTCCAGCACTAAGGAGAGAACAGCAGGAAAATTATTTTTCTTCACTAAAGACTGAAAAATAGCTTAATATAAAATCTAAAGAGCCAGAGGCAAATTTCATATTTCTTGCAGGCTGGAGAGGTAAGTGCCCAGATGATAGCAAATAACACTGAGTAAACAGCAGATATTACTTGGGAACGTCTCACCAAATGCAACACCATTGTCATCAGGTGCAGAGAAAAAAACCTGGACTTCACTGAGTGCTTAGAGTGCCTAGGAGATCTGGCCTCTTAAATGCGCCAAAGAGAAACCTTTCATTTTAGTGAACACCTCTGAGAAACTATTCCCAATTCCTGAAGATAAAATTGTTACCAGAGTAACCCTAAGCACAGGGGACTGTGCTGAAATTTGGGATGGTTCTCTTTCACCTTGTGCAATCAAGATTGACATCAGATGCTCCCAAAACCAAAATAAGGACAGATGGCAGCTACAATACTTGTCCCTAAGCTCTCTAATGTATTATTTTTACACAGTCCAATTTCCTTGCATTTTCTTATGAATGTCATTTTTCAACACCGTTTTAAAAGAACTCCTAATCTGCACTCTGAAGCAAGCAGGTACAAATGGGGCTTTGACAATGGCTCTTCCATTAAAAAGTCTCCAAACATCTAAAAAATTACTAATATAAAAGCAATTCTTCAAACGGGGCAATTTCTTCTAGCTGCTACATTCCTGATATCTTTTCTATTAGTTTGAACCAGACTTCTTGAAGTTAACAAGAAATAATCACAAAAACAGACAAAGGGCAAACCAATGCACTCCTCTCCGGTAGACTGCTGACATGGGGGGTTTAGTAGCTGGACTATATGTAATCTCTGACTCATTTAGAGGAGTGCCAGCTCTACATCAACTAAAAACTGAGATCAACAGAAGCCTGGTAGCCTTCATGGTTTTCAGTGCTCCTAGCAAGCTGCAAGAAGAAAATAATTCTCCCACGTTCTCCTCCACCCCTCAAAGTAGCACTCTCTATGTACCTACTGGGTAATGGCTACACAAGCAGCAGGCAGGAGGGTACACACAGAATTAACCACCCTGGACAAGCTGATTGCTCTTTGGCAGAATTGTAAGAGTAAAGGCAGGCAGCAGCACAGGTCAGAAATTCAGATGTCAGCAAAGTACCCAGTAGTGGACCTTATAAATGTATTATGAAAATGCATATTTGCATATATAAGCTGAAATCTTGGTGCTAAGTTGGATGTAAAAGGGGAGTTACAAACTGTCCCCTGTCAGAGGAAGCACAGCCCTTAGAGAGACGATGGGTGGAGTGGGATATACAGCACCAGGGAAACTGAGCTCCTCCAAAGAGAAATGGGAGGTTGCTGCTGTATTGGTTTTGTACTTCCTATGTCTCTAAGTAATTCTAGAAACAACTCAGTCTGTTGGAGAATTGCCTCCAATCCAGTTGCTCAGGGAGGGCTTTCAGGGAGCAAGCAAAGCAGGCAGGATTGTGCAGTGGTGCCCATCCATCCCCACTGCACCATTCAGGGAAGGCAAATGAGCTTCCATCACGCAAAGGTTTGTCCAATGAAACAACCAGAATAATGAGCTCCCTGAACTAATCCCAGCAAGACAGCATGGCTGTGTCTTGAACAAAACATACTCCTTGCTCAGGAAGTCACTATGCTTTCAAAAGTGTGAATGTGAACACACAAATGATTGGGATTGGATTTGTAAATTCTTACCAGGCGAGCTAAGCTCTAAAGCTTTCAAAAATGAGAAACCTGAGCCTTGTAAAATCTCCTCAAAAGACCTTTTTCAAGTATTTCCTATAAATTAATATTTTAACTCAGGAACTGCTTATGTGAGAATAATTTCTTATCTCAAGGCTCTTCAGCATGTCCAAATGGACAAATCTCTTTTGTTAGCTGTGCTCCATTACTCTCTTCTGAATGAATGCCTCTGGGATGGCTATAACAGATATCATTTTTAACATCATATCTAGTCTGCTAATAATATGATGCCACTTTGCAGAGAGATTTAACACCAGTAGGCCTCTCCAGCAAAGTTTTGCTCCTGTTCTGGGGACTAACTTCTGAATATATGGTTCAATCATATGGTTCTCATCCAGATATCCTTATTCCCTATGAAAAAAAAAATAGCCAATATGGGAATACATGAATAGAGATTTTTTACAAGAGTGCAAATATCACAGACACCATAATGAATTGACCCCTTGCTGTTATTTATCACTGTGTACAGTCCTGGGTTTTGTGTTATCACCTGAGAAGCTGGGGCAGCCTGGGATCAGGTGCTTTGCTACTAGGTACCATTCTGAATCTTTTGGGTTCTGAACCCAAAAGGACACAACAGAACTGGAAATTCTGCATCAATCCTCCTCACACCCTGGATTTAACATTTCTGAATCCATAACATTTTTCTGATTGCAGGACAGATCTGAATTTTGTATGACTAGTCTTAAAAGTGTTTGGATTCAGGACGAAACTCTGTAACACTGTGCAGCAGTACACGACTGCTGTTCTCCCCCAGCTTCCATTTTTTAGTACTAGCATGAATCTAAGCTACTGAAATGCTGTCCTGCTGGCATATTACCAATGATATAAGAATTACTTGCTGGGGCATGGAGGTTTTTACAATCAGCTCCACTTTCCCAGCTAAAACACCCTCTGAGATTACACAATGGCTTATCCAAATGTGAAAATTCTTAGCCAAAGCCAAGCACAGGAAGAATTCTAAGTTCCTGCCCCAGTAGATAGCAACAACTACCATTTTGAGTTCTGTCCTTCTACATACAGAATACTGGAAGCATGAATTCACTGGGTATCTCACATTCTGTGTATACAGCAGGTATGCTTGAGCTTTTGCTGAGAGGGGAAAGGACCCACTCCCAATGTGATAATTTGTTCAAAGCCATGAGTTGAATAGAGTGAGCAGCAGAGCTGAAACCCTGAAGGTTTCATTTTTGGCAGCTTTAGAGCTCCATGCAGCCAGGCAGCAGCCACGGTAAGTAGTGATGCTACTTGCAACCAGATGTATTTTTATCATGCTAGGTCAACCACTGGTGGGGAGCAGTGACTCTTTCTCTGCCAGTTTGGCTTTCATCTGTTCTAATCCACTGACCAGAAGCACCTCAGTAACACACAAAGAGTTAAGTCCATTAAAACCAGATGCACTTGCACCCTAAGGGAATGTTCATATTCTTCTTTTTTTTTTTTTCTTAAGTTATTGAAAGAAAATCCAGGCAGGTGCAGTGCAAGCTCCTTTACTGAACTGGGATCCTATCTTCCCTTCTGGTTCTTGCACAGAAATTATTAGGGTTTAAGCTCTGCTTTCCAACACCAAGTCTGTAAAACCTTCACAGCTTTCAGAAGAGTTTAGAACGTAGACTTCTAGCAGAGAAAAGTGTAGTAAAATACACAACTGCTCATATTTCTATCTGAAAAAGCAAAGCTGGAAAATATGTATGCTAATTATAGGCTAAAAAGCCATATGACTCTCTTTAGATCAACTAGAATCTTACATAATTATTTTGAACAGATGATTATGTGTCTGCTGTTACAGGAACTCAGCAAAAGACACGATTATTTAGCAGTCAGCAGATTCACAGAAAGCAGCCTGTGGTCTAAGAATACAACCAACATGGCACCAGAGCAGTGACAGACATTATGTACTTATTTATATTACAGTTCTTTCTGCACTAATGCCAGAATTCAGAGTGCTTTGAATTACAATGATCAATAGAAAAGTTTGATATTTTATTAAGCTGTTTTGTATTTCACAAAAATATCAATCTTTAATTAAAGACCATTGTTTTTCAAGGACAACAGAACTAAATATTTTCTTCCTTCTTCATCTGAATGTGACTTGAGTTATAGCAGCCAGAAAGATTCTTGTTTGAAAGGAATTTTTGTTCTGCTTGGATTATAATGGGAGTAACTCTCAAATCACACAAGCAATTGTACAAATTTAATAGGAGTGAACACAATATTTTCCTTATGTTCCTTTGGAAGCAGGTACTGTGATTTTTCAGGCTCAGTTCTCCAGTACTTGTTCACATCAATATGTAATGGTTTCTAGGTGACCTGTACCATTGCCTCCTCCTCCTCTGAGTGCATTCTTTGCACAGAACTGGTGGTGAGCTTCAGAGATAAATCCACTTCCTCCTCTGAGCTCTCACAGGTACACCTGAAAAATACTTTTACTTTCCTAGAGAGCAAGCATGGAACTGCCCCATCCTTAATCTGAGATCTACTTGTGGAAAACATTAAAAATCTGTGGATCTGATGTGGTTTACTCATGGTAACCAACTCTTCCCTCCTTCACCTCTCACCAAATGATGAAGTATCAAACAGTGCTGAGGAAGACATCAGCATTAAGGGAACTATCTCAGGTGAGGAAGCCAAAGATCTAAACCTTACTTTGCATAATTACAAATATTATTTATAGCCAGAAAATTATCTCCTTCACTTTTTTAACCTTGAAATTATTGTTAGCCAGCCAATTTCATACTGCATTTGGGCTACTCACAGATCTTATACCCAATCCTTCCCAGACATTTCCAATACTTGTAATGTGGTGTTGAGTTTTACTTTCAATGCAGAGAAACAGAATAATCCCACTGATTTTGATTTCTACAGTGGTTTTCTGAGGGCCATTTTCTCCATGTCTTGTACTTAATTATTGCTTCCCTATTTTTCAAAACCAACAAAGCTAGCAAATAAATGTTACTTTTTAACAGAAGACTATTGATGGCAGAAATCAAGCAAAAAGCTGCAGGAAGATGCACAGGAGTGTGGGTTACACTAAGGCATGCCCCATATCTAATGCAACATTACATTTGCTCCCAAATTGTTGTCAGAGGATACTACTGCACTGAATTGCCACTTCCATGCAGTTTAATGGTAAGCAGCTTTGTACCAGCTGTTAAAAAAAAAAAAAAAAAAAAAAAGAAAAAAAAGAAAAAAGCCAGAGAGAAATAGAGTAACTCCAAATGCCTGTGCCAGGAGAGTGAAAGAGAAGTGCATGGAGTCAGAGTCAGATTCCCAATCAGTCTCACTTATAAAAACTTGAACTTTTGGAGGAGCAAACAGGTGTTGTAAATCACAAGTTACACTGGAATTGAGCAACTATTTACTCATGTACTCTTTTGTTAAGATACCATCTCCTCCTTCAAATCCACGATCACATGCTTTACAATAACAGGAAACTTTTCCAAAATCTTTAGCTATTTATGCTCCCAGTGAATAAAGTGTCTGTGCAGAGAGAAGAATTGAAACTCCTTTGACAGCCTTAACATCCCATGCACAGTTGTGGTGCTTATTTTTCTCTTGTTTTCAGCCTTGCTGAATTAATTTCTGACACACTGAAGCCAGACTGTGTCCACATTACTAAGTGACACTTTGTTCAAGCTGTAGAGACCTATTAATCAGGTGCCCAAATCAGGCACACCAAGTTAAAGGACCGAGTACATAACTGACTTTTATTGTTCTGTTCCTGCTTTTCTCTTGAATCAATAGAAAAGTTCTGAGATAAGCATGTTGTAGAAGTGATGGATGCCATCACTGCTAATTATTCCACCCATTACAAGACACAGAATAAATCACTTTTTGTCTGGTGACTGTCGCATCGAATTTGTAGAGCACAAAAGACACTGCAGATCTGTGATACGCCTCTGTTCTTCTCATTACATAAGAGATAAAGATATGCATACTTAATAAATACATTTATTTTAACAAGATGAAGACAGGCCTAATTCAAGTAGTAGCACTTTCTGAACAGCTTTTTTATTATCACTATTACACGAGCATAAGACAAGTTTTATTTTCAAAATGGTCTTCACAACAGAGCATGGGGTTTTGCCATTTATGTTTTTAGTAGCTGCAGTCAAAAATGCCATTTAGAGATGAAGCTGCTGCACAACAAGTACACTTTGTTCAACAGAAGAGCGAAACACTCATTTCTATCAAGAGCTCTGTAAGAAAAGCTTCCTTATTCATAAGGTATTGATTCAGCATAAGTTTCCTGTACACTTTCAAGTGTTTGGGATCAGAGGGCATTAGGGAAAAGGACTGGATGTTTTACCACAACAGTTGTAGCTGGGGTGCTGTGACAGCTGGAAAAGCTGTGCTCTGACATGTGCTGCTGGAGGTGACCGCAGGCAGCCCTGGGAGACAGAAGAACCCTACACAGGTTTTCACATGTACTCTCCTCTGAAACTCCATTTCTCTTCTGCCTAAATCTTGAGATTGCCCTTAAGCATTGTGCTTCTCCACTTCCAGCAGAATAAAACACTTGTTTATGTTTTGCTGAATGCAGTAGACAATTGGTCAAGGGATGGGGAATAGGTTCATGCTTTACCTTGGTCCCACAGAAATCAATTAAAGCCCATGGCATTTTTGAGTAAGGAACTTCAGAGTCAGAGTTGAAACTGGAAGGCTCAGGCAGATCCAAGCATTTGTCTACACAAGCAGACAATGAGGAGCTCTGAGTAAGCTCACATATGTGGTATCATTTTAACAATACACAGCAAGATGGGTGTACATGCCTGCTCCAGGTATAAATGCATTCCTACATCTACTTTTAATTTAGTGCCTTCACATTTTTCTGCAGAGAAGATAATCCAAAACCTAAGTGAACAGAGTGTTTTGTAGTTAAGAAACAACTGTTTCATCCCTACTCTTTGTTATCTTTTGAATTAACTTCTTAACATAAAAATTTTATTTTTCGTTTTTCTGCTAAATTCTCCAGGGGCATTTATTTTTAAATGGTTGGGGATTTCACAACAGACTTCAATTTCAAAACTCAAAACTTGATTTGAATTTAGCCCTGGATGAAGGCCTTTGCTGTGATATGCTTCCAGAATTACAACTACAAAATGAAGTAGCAAAGTCATTTGAGACTTGTTTACTGCATGGTAATTTCCACAGCTGGAACTGCATATGTTTCTCTTTAGCTGGGGACAAAGAATGGCTTGAAAAGCTTGCTCTCCATGGCAAAGGGAATTTAACACCCACCAAAAATCCACTCTCTTCCATGAAAATGGAAGGGTTTTCTTGCCAGCTCACCTCACCTCTTACTTTTCTAACCCTTTAGCCTACGCATCTGAACAGCTCTTCTCCAGTACTGACACCTGTGCCTGCCACAGACCAAATACTCACCTGCCCTCTGGTGGAACCCTACTGAGGGCAGCACAGGTTCCTCGGATTAACACCTACAGACCCAGACTGTTCATTTCAGATGTTTGCCCCTTCAGTGGCACAGACTGAGTCACGCAGTGGCACATCCACCTAACAGCTACAGGTCAAAGGGACTGCCCTAGATGAAATCAGATTTATACATTTGCTGTTGTATCCTGGGTTTTCCTCCTGATGTTGACTGTCTGGAGCACAGTCACCTTCACCTCAGGAAGCTGGCAAATACCCTAATTTCAGTTTCATGCTGCAATGAACTTCTTGTAAGCCCTGAACTATTTCCTCACCAGGTTACTTTCCTATCACTTACACTTCTCACATTATGTTTTGCCACTCGGAGGTTTTTTTGGCACACATGAGCCCTTGTTACAGTAGTCACAGCTGTACCTACATGTACGCTACGAGGTTGCCCCTTTCATGCCAAGTCAGTGACTTAAAAATCTTTCCCTTTTAGGCTGAAATTTCCCAAGCATGAACGGAGACCAGAGTTGATTTTGCTGTTGCCATTTTTGTTGCAAGGAAAATATCTGTTTAGATGATCTTTTTCTCTTTTGAAGGTCAGAAACGCAAAACCAAAGCTGCCGGGACAAGGGAACTGTACCAGCCGGCCCGGCACACTGTGCTGCAAGGATGCAGCACCATGACTGTGTGGTGGCATCTATCCTGTCCCTTGGGACAGTCATCACACCCTCTGACAGAGATGGAACAGAGCTACATTCCTCCACTGCTTTGTATTACATGTGCACCTTGCAAGTGATATACAGCACCCAGGACAACAGCCCCACCACAGCAGCTGCACATTTGTTATGCTGACAAATGAGCTTCATATATGGAATTGCAGCCACACACTTTGGAGTGACTCCATCTCCCCCCATCCTTGCTATGGCTAAAAGGAAAATAGCATTTAATACACCAAAATTGCTCCTGCTATGAAAGGCTTTATGATAAACCCTTTAAATAATGATCTACAGTATTTATTGGTGCACCAGAGCTTCAGATGAGAGGAGAACAACTGCTCTTGTTGTAACTTGTGTTATCTCGCAATGCCCTCTCTAGTGGCAAGGTCCTTGGCACACATGAAAAGTGCAGGCTGAATCTAAATCAACAGGAGCAACTTCTAAAACCCACCTCCATAATAACCAACTGAGAATTAAACATAAAGGTCAGTACAAATCAGCACTGTCTTCTTCATTTCTACTGCTGATCTGAGCTGGTTGACGCTCTGGATTCTTTTAGGCACCTGTTTTAGCTGCCTCCTTCCATATCTCGACCAGGTCTTTGGACTGATTTGGACTGATTTGCACTATTGGTGCTGGGTCACAGATTGCACCCATTTTCTGGAGACTCTCTTTTTTCCCTCCATGATGATACAGCACAGCCTGGTTATAAGATCTCAGCCAGACAATCAAGCATGCATTAGAATGACAGAGAACCTCAAAGATAGAAACAATCTCTGGGTTTAACTTTCCTTTGTTCTGGGTTAACAGGCACAGCTATGTCATGGATATGGGAATTTAAACTGCCACTTTCCACACTTGTAGCTGTTTCTTGCATCAGCCTCTGGGATTTGACTACATCTTATATTTAGTAAACACAAGAACAACAGAAAGATTGCCTCTAATTTAGGCATCTTTACTTGAAGATAAGGATCTGCAATTTCATTTCCTATTCTTATTTTCATAATGTAAACCCAGCAAGCTGTTACTCACCAAGCATGTCACCAACAGGGAAAGCAGAGAAATGCAAATGTCTGTGAATTAAGGCAAAATCAGAGCAGTAAAAGCATGCTAAGCCAAAATCAATCCTATTTAACAGATAGAAACATGCCATGAGGTATCCAAATATAATTGATAATATTCTTGAAATGTATTATTTTTCCCAAAATAAGCACTTATCTATTTTCCTTCATCACCCAGAAAATTCAAACAAAAAAACAGCCTGTAATGTTTAGATGAAAATATATGCATTGCACAGTAACTTCTTTTTTAACCTAGACTTTATTATCAATTTTTTTAAACGTCATGTTAGCAATACTTTTCTATCCCACAGCTCAGCTCTTTTCACCCTGGATACTTCAAAAGAAATCCTAACAAGAGAGGTTGATCTTTTTGGTGTTAGAGGTGTTAGGGAAAAAAAAAAAAAAAATCACTCTTTGTCATACTGAAAACATGAGAATGATTTGGAATCAAAGGAAGAAGATTTCATCAAAAGTCCAGAGAGAAGATGAATAGCTTCAGGAAGGAAATGGACATTTTAAATGCAGTTTAACGTTGAGAATGAATGTAAATATCTAGCCTGGCTGTGCAGAGAGATGGAGGATTTGGGGGGAAGGAGGATAGGGAGAGATATAACGTACACAGGAGGGTATCTAGCAGACACTGCAGACTGGGACCTGCGTGTTTTCTTCCAAGTTTTTCTTGAATTTTGACTGTCTGTCACAGTAAACAGCCCCAATTATATTCAGCTGGATTGACACATACAGTGCACAAGGCTGGGGAGAAGAATATTTCAATAAGCAGCTAAGTTACTGTAGGCATGAGGACATCAAGTTTTAGTCTCAATTCCTCCTGCTTCTGACATTTTGAAATGTCAAGCTCCTGTCCACATTGCTGCCTTGTTTCCCACCTCATCTACAACTGAGCAAGGGAAAGTTACCTGTTCACTGCATAAAATGGACCACAGGATCACTGCTGATTTTCAAATAAGAAATATGTAACCACAAAGTCAGTGTAATGATGCAACTATATGTCAGGAACTGCAGTGTGGTCAATTTTATGTTCTTATTTGAAAGACATACATTTTCAAACACCACAGTCCTGGGGAAAATCAGCGAGGGCTCCATGCTGGATGGGGTGTGTCTGCAGCACCTCCATCCATGGCTGCATTGTGGTGTCAGGCACCACAGGGAGCTTCATGTGAGTACCAGGGCAAGTGACAAGTTCCTGTCACCTTCAGCTGACACCCCATGTCAGCAGCTGTGTCAGTGAGAAACACCCGAACTTAACAACAAAGCTCTTCTCTCACACCAAAGAAAAGCTGGTGAACAACACAATATTTAAACTCTGCAAAGTCCTTATTAAATGTGACAGCAACAGCTGTAGCAGCTTGAGCACTGACAGAATGAGGGAAAGAATTAAAGCCCTTTTGAGGGTTAGAAAAAGAAAGCAAGTACCATTTTAAATATTAAAATGAGGTCTGGGCTGAACAGGGACTATAGATCTAGTGGCAGATAGCCAGAGGCTTTGGAGGTGCTCAGAGCTGCTTCTCTGACCCTCCCACAACTTAATGGAAAGGAACCAACTTTCTTTCCAGTCCATATCTTCTACATTAAACTAATATATATAATTCACTCTCCTTATCTTCAGAGTATGATGTGTCCCATTAACCTCTCTCCCACATCATGAGCTCCAGCCGAAATAAATCCCAGTATTTGCTTATGAAATGCACAATTTCCATTGCAGTGCCAGAACACTGGATAGTGGGGAATAGAATTATTCATTTTTGGAAAGTGGAAAACAAGCAGACACTAAAAATAAAACCCAAAAAAGAGGCATTTTTTCCCCACAAATAGAATGATTCAACACATACATTATAGGCATGCTCAGTTTCCACAACTCTGCTTTTCTGTAATGAAGACAATGATAACTTTCCTTGAGGGAATTATTGGAAGTATTTCTGTGCTTTAGCATACTGCTTCAGTCATGAGGCCATGATCTACAGGAACTTGAACAGTTCTGTAGGAAGCCACTAACATGGAAGAGAAATTTCTCATGGATAAGTTTGTTTAAGACAAACAGTCCCAAGTGAATTAACTTCAGTATATGAGTAAAAAATGAAACATTTCTTTGTGTGAGATGTATGAAACCTGTTAAAGGTGAGAACTTAACAGGCTTTGCCACTGCTAGGAGGTGTAGGAACCACAGTTCTAACCCCTGAGGACTCCACATTTCTAGACTGACCTCTTCACCATCTTCTCTTCCCAGCAGCAGTCTGTGATAACAGTATTTCCTCTGAGTGCTGCACTGCCCAAAGCTTTAGGGCAACTTCTTTGTCAAGTGATAGAAAAAGTCTTTTAGCTAGAAAAGCAGTGAATTCTCTCCCTCTAGAGAACAACACAGAAAAGCTGTGGTTTTTCCGAGAATGGAATTCTTACTATGAAGGGAAAAAAGAATTTCTTAAGGGGGCAAATGCTAACATTCATCTCTAAAAAAACTCATGTTTTTTTTCTGAAAAGTCACAATTTCTTCATCAGCCTGATACTCTGGTTAGGTCTTTCACCAGTTTCAAACACACTTTTATATCAGAAAACCAAGGAACAAAGGTCTTCCTCTCTCCCCATCTAATCCTTCTCACCGTATTTCTGAGATCCATCCCTCTCACACTGGCATCCACACCATGCTGAAGGACCCACTGTGCACCCCTCTTATTTCATTTACAAATTAAGTAGCCTGTATTTCTCCAACATGTGCATACCCCAAGAGAAGCACAAATGGCATCTCTAAATCAGATTGCTTTACTGCACAGTCCTGTGTACCAATATTTAGATAACACTCTCCTTAAAAACATCTGCCTAAATCCAGCTGCTATGGCCACTTAGAGGCTACAGAGCTGTCATAGCCCTGGCAGGGTCTTGTTCCAGGTGCATTTCATCTCACACTAAGGAAGAAAAAGCAGCATGGTAGTGTATTCCAGAGAAGCTATAAGGGCATACACAGCTTATGGCAAATTGGTTTCTTCCCTGCCAGAAACTATAACCACTCCTGGCCCAGGATGGGCAGCTCGACTCTCCGCAACTGGATTGCTGATGCGATTTGTACTGCATAAAGATGAAAAACCATCTGGTGCCTGGATCTAGCTTCCTTCAATATAACCAAAGCCCTTTTATCATCTCAGTCGATTATGAAATTATCTCAGACCAGTTCCTGGCAGACAGGTACCCACACAGGAGAACCAGCTCCAGCCAAGATAAAATAAAATCAGAGCCCGCACAGAGCACACTGCCCTTTCTGAGGAGAAACAGGCCTTTAGGGCCATTGCTGGGCTATACCAGAAAAAAAACAGAGGATAAGAACCCAAAGCTGCCTTAGAAATTTATGACTATATTGTTTATTAATTTTACTGTTTAATCATTTTGGTTTGCAATTTGCACTTTATATTTCCTGCACTTTCTCAGAGTACTTCACCCTACAGGGCTTGTCATAAAAAAAACCTTGGAGAGCTTTTAATTTCAAGCCAAAGAAAAAGATGAAAAGTTAAATCACTTACTGTTGCATTCCCATTGGCTGCAAATTGATTTTATTTACTGAAACATGCTTGCATTGCGAAAACCACTCAACACACACAGTAAATAAGTCAGTATATGTAAGTCTAATGTACCAGAGTAGTTACTCAGCCCTTTGAAATAGACTGGAGTAATAAACACCTACATACAAATTCAGTTGAATGCTTATTTTTCTCTTGCTTAGAAAAGGTCAATCAATGCTATCAAAGACAAAAAATAGCTTGGTTGGTGCTGATGAAAATTAAGAACATATTTTCCATGCTGCTCCATGATATCAAAGACAAACAAGGTACTTAACACACCCAGCATATTCTTGTATGTCCTTTCAACTTAAAAATTGCAAGGCACAGAGCAAACATCGGTAAGTTATTAGCTCCAGTCTTCTGGTGAACTTCGTAAGAGCAACATCAGAGCCTGAAGCAATACTACCACTGTCAGATCTCATAAGCTAAACAGGGTCAGGCCAAACAGGCACTTGAATAAGGCACCTTTGAGGATCACATCACTGCAGCAAGAAATAATGCTGACAATTCAGTAGTGAGCACTATTCCCTCCCACAGCAGAACTTTTCATCTCAGATACACAGCTACAAGTGCCAGGCAGCACAAACCAGTTTTGAAAGGCATCAGCATTGTGCTGTGAAAATATTATCCCCATCTCCAGCTCAAGTTATAGCAGAGCTTTTTGCCTATTAAAATTTCTCCAGTCATTTCAAAGGAGCAAGACAGTCATTGCTTCTGGTTCTCAAGCTTTTCTTATGAGACAAAATATTAGGCAAGATTTGCAGTTTCTCTGGGTGCATTTCAGTGGACAAGGCAATCTGCTCACTCATGTGTATCTATTTTACCATTAGCAAAATGGTTTCAGGGGCAGTGTTATTTTGTGCCTTTGCATCTATCTGCCTATCTATTATTAATAGAGAAGAAAGAGCATCCAGCCTACACTTTCATGATGAAGGAAACCTCCTCTAACACAGAAAATGAAAACATACAAGTTTCTTTCAGTGTGTGTGCTTTACCTCACTGTTGTGGGCAAAACCTCCACAATCCTATCATTTATACTAAGTCACCTCCACTGTTGAAAGCACAATACACTTAGAGAATGTGGCTCAGCAGCTCCTGGAATGAACAGCAGTTTTTAAAGTGGGAGTTCATATCTGTCTGACATTTACAGTCTATAGTCAGTGATTCAGCGAGCTATAGTTGCTGTGCACAAAGACAGATCATTGGAGAAATGAGCAACCCATAACATGTGTGGAAGCCTTGGCTGTCCACATCAATAAATTAGACAATACCAAATAATCAATGCTATAAACTACAAACTGCTGATTTAAGGTGGAAGGAAAAAACCATGATGTTCAAGAACATGACAGAGAACTAGGGGGCAACATAGGTCAATAAAAACTAATGCTATTTGCCATTCTAATTACTTTGCATGTTCATGAGCCAGGAAGGCAGGCTGTGGAGCTGTAAGTAAAGTGCCAAGAGTACTGACACTATATATAATTCATAGACTGCAGCATATTGCTACATTCCTCGCTGCCCTTAGAACTTGCAATTTCTCCAGGAGATATGGAGGCAATACTTAATGTTTATCTTCTAAACTCATTTTTCATGAGCCCTGTATTAACAGGTCACTCTAGAGAATGGAAAAGTCATCAGTCTGGGTCACTTGAGGGACTGCAAATGAAGGAGATTTTATCCTTGTGGATATATTTTGTTGTCACTTCAGCAGTGACACAGTTCACACAGCAACCACGAATGGGCACAGGCATCCCTCAGACACTGTCCAGATCCTCAGCTTACAGACTCTGATGAGGTGCTCCTGAAACCAGAAGAGTTGGTCCAATTTATCAAGACCTTGCTGGGTGTCAGGTGAAAAAGAGATTTTAAAAGACAGAACAGGAGTGGCACTTCTTCCAGGTGAATGGACACCCTCATTGCACTGATACCATGCTCTGAACTGAATTTTCCTGTTGACTCTTTGCAGACACAGAAGTTGCTGCAGATTTATAACAGGGTTTTTGCATGGTTGAACAAGAAATACTCTGAAAAAGGCAGAGAAATTGCTCCATTTTCCAAATGGGATCAAAAGCAAATGGACACATTTCTCTTGTTGGATCATACTGGGCTTTGCCTGAGGTAGTTAGAAAAACTAGTCACTACAGAAATCAGTGGCAATTAAGTCTGCTTTCAACACAGAAACATGCTTAGCTATCTACAGGAGTTAATAGGATGCCAGACATGTAACAAACTAGAATTGAAATTAAAGTTTTAAGATAAATACTTTACTGTATTACAGAAAGCTAATATTTACAAAACAAAGACCTTGGTAAAAATTAATACAAATCACATAAAATATATGAAAAGAAAACTCTAATTGTTGGCACTTCCTATATGTAGCTTTAAATAGATAGTGATTTTGGCAATGGTTTGAGAACCCAGCTGTGAAATTAATTTCCTGGTCTTTAAGTACTGTATTTGTCAGCACTTAACCCATTTCTGCCTTGCTGTCTCTCACAGAAAGGAAGGTTTCCTTTAGAAAATAAAAATACTAGAAGATGCAATGCATCATTTATAAGAAAGTGCAGCAGAGGAAATGCTAAGAACAGTATCTCCTACCACAGATCTTTTAAAGCTTGGGACTCTCCGTAAAAACTTAATTTGGGCAGGCTTTTTGCTGTCCCTTGCATTTAATGAAAAAGTGATTCCCTGACTGTGTCAAGATATTGCAAAGAGATGAAGTCTTGCTATGGAAAGCTGTAATTTATACGAGCAAGCAAATGTCACTTGAGATATGATGTGTCAATATTAGAAGTGAACAAGGAGGATTTTCTGTTCCCAAACAATCTGCAGTATCCCTCCCAGAAGTAAAAAACTTATGCAGATTTACTTGTTCATTTTAAGATTTCATTTCCAAATTAACAAGTATCTAATTTTCACAGTTGTTAGAACTGCAGTCGCAAGCAAACTCCTTTTCTCTTTGTCCACTGTTTTGTAAATATCTTCCCCTGAACAATCGGTTTCTCCAATTGTCTTTTAATTTATTCTCTTTTGGACTCAAATATTGGTAAAAGTTCTGTTATGAAAAAAATGTTTTCCCAGAGGAAGGAAGGCCTTTCTGCATCTACCACTATAAATGCAGTTCATTACTCAATGGAATGTACTAACACTATGAACTAAAAAAGAAACCAAAAATCTGACCATTTTTTACCCCCCTTCACTGCTTACGTTACATTTGAGGAAAATCTGAAAATGCACACTTTATTTTGAGGCCAGCAGCCCTGCTTGGTTAATCATTGTATCTTTCTTTGTGACACTATTTGGGTAGTGATACCTAAAGCCACCATGGCACACAGGCAGGTGCCAGGAGAGCCACAGTGTGAGCCCCCTTCTCCCTTCATTCTCCCAGGCCAAGATGTGAGATCCAACCTCATATCAGCCAAGGAAATGGGGTGCAAACATCCATCACCCCCTTGCCCCAGGAGCTTTCTGCACTGGGATTTGCTGTCTGTATTACTAAGTATGGCAGGGAGTTCCAACTTATAGATAAAATTGCCTGTTGAGAACAAAAATGAGTTCTAAAGTAGAAAGTGCCAATATTCCAGTGTTCCCTGCCTGCACTCCAGCAGCTCCCCATGAAGTTACAGGGAGCAGGAGTTGGGCTTTCAGCTGGAAACAGCAGATTTCCTGCCAAAGGGGAGCTCTGGTTGGAACACGTGCCTGGGATAGAACAGGGGACAGGCATCTCGGCCGTGTGTCAGAAGTGACAGGGACTGCCAAGCACTGGGAGTGAGCTCAACGCTGTTCACAGCAGGCAAAGAGAGGCCAAAGCTGCCAAGCCAGGAAAGAATAAAAAGCATGTCCCTACAGCTGCTGACAGCTTCAATATCACTTTAGAATTCTGGTGAACACTAAACAGGGGAAATTTTTCTTTTGGAGATGTGGAGCTAAACAAATAGAGCTCTTAAGAAGGAACATCTGCTTCCAGGAAAAGGGAGGCAGCTCCAAGTACAGCAAACACTTCCCATGCCTGCCAGCACTGGCAATGCAAGGGAGCAAGGAGGAGCAAACCCTGAAGACCAGACCAGCCACTGTCATCCACACATCACCATGTTTTACCTTGGAGTGCTTTTCAGGCCGTTTCATCAGGAAAATTCACAGGCTGCTTTAGGCTTTCCTTGAAATGTTTTCTGCTTTATTTGAGACAACAGACTCTCTGACCCATGCTTGAAAATACAAACAAATAAGGGAGAGGGGAGCTAACAGCTCTCCTCAGAGCTGCTGGCCAAAATCAACAATAAAACACCACTGCACTTCAAGCAACTCCCAGATCCCAGGGATTAGGTGAGATATTGAGGGCTGACAGGAACCAGAGCTTGCATTTGGGGAAAATGTTGGTATTTCACAAGAAATTTCCTGCAAAACTTCACTTAAAAAAAATAGAAACATTCAAAACACCTCATTTCAGAAATGCTGAAAAATTTCAGTAATATACATTAGTAGCTATATGTGTTATTAAAAATAGTACAGCTACAAGTCAAAATAAAATATATTGGCTTACAATAAAGAAGTAATTTAACATAACAAAATCAGAAATATGAAGTGTTGCAATATGACCTTTGCTGTTAAAATTACATAAATCAAAATAAATGTTATTTTCACACAGTGCTCTAATTGATGTTTACTGCCTTATTTGATGATAAAATGGTGCTGACAATAGCTATTTCATCCCATCTCCAAAGAAAAGGCTCTGGAGCTCAGAAAATAAAGCAATAATGGGAGAGTGGGAGTGTGTCCAGCCTCCATCAGGATCTGGAGAGGCTCTGCCCTCTCTGCAGAGTGCAATGCCAGGCAGAGAGGTCAGAGTTAGTTTGGATACCCAAAGCCATAAAAAACATGTTAACTGGCTCTGCTGGAAAAGCTCCCTCACAGCTAACTGAGGAACCCCTGCACACCAGAGCTCAGGCATGTCCAAGCACAGGACCTGTCCCTGCACAAAACTGCTGGGGATGTTCAGTTCAGCTTCTGCTCCTCAGCCAACTGCTTTTTTAACCTGAGTCTTATGCTGGCCCTGCTTTTACTTACATTTACAAATCATATTCAGAGCTCAGTGACCTTTCAGAGCTAAACTGGATTTTTGGATAAGTAACTACTCAAGCAACACTGAAACCATTTCATAAATTCATTGCACATTACTAAACTGTTTATGCCAAAACACATTGCCGTTGGGAGGGAATCACAATTCAATGTTTTCAGATTTTTAAGTAAACAACAACTCTTATATTTGACACCATTAAAGTAAATCCCTTATAATAGTCTCAATTCAAAAGGACTTGGAAGGACTTCCATGTTTCAGCTCAGTTTAAATAAGCTTTTAATTTATCTTAAACACTTTTTGCTGTGGTTGTTCTGGAAAGTGTCAGCAGCCAAAAATGTTGTCAGTCAACATGTCATTTGTATGACTCTGGTACAATACTTTATCCACCATAAACTGATAAGGCCTAGAGTGCACTGAGTGGTGTCAACTGCAGGTATAAATTTGATTTTGATCAGCACCCAGTAAACGCTGCCAATGTGTCACTAGCCTCGACTTCTAATAATGTAAAGCAGCATATCCAGTTCACAGAGGATTAAAAATGGGCAGAAAAGCAACAACTACCAAATGGCTGACATACTTTTAGCTCATACCCTCACTTCTTTTGTGGTAGCTTTTCTCTCTATGGCACTAGAGCTGCTGGAAAATCCAACTAATTGTTTGCCTTCTAAATCCAATTCACCCCCTTGGTTTAACAATATCAAATGACCATCAATTACTTTTGTAATAAAGGGGTTCCAAACCCGCAAACAAAATCTAGCAACAGCAGCAGGTGTAATTTGAAAAGTGAGAGATGTAATGAGACTTGAAAGAATTTAATTGAAAAACTATGATCAAAGAGTGAATTCGGGCAGAATCATTCAACTCAAGTAGCCATGTGGAATAATTTGTCATTTATGATGGTCAAAACAGATATTGCTGCATAAATGACTTTTAGGAACAGCCAGGCATTTTAGCAGCCTGTGAAGAATATGCCAGAGTAGAGGATGAAGGAAACTTGGAGGACAGAGCTCCTGGACAGAGTGGTCCAGTAACTCCTGCATGTCACTCCAATCCCTCACCAGCAGTTTATCAAGTTGGTCAGACAGCCACCTTCTGCTGCCATACTGGAAAATAATTCACCAGTACAAGCTCACAAATCACCTCTTTCCACAGGCAGCAGAAAGAACAAGGCAACTTCTCCCACTAGCACAGCTGTCCCTGAAGAAACACATCCCTGCAAACAGCCTCATCTGCCAGGGGCACCTGGGCCACGCCCTGAGAGCAGATCTTGCTCTCTTCCCAGAGGCATTGCCCTCTCCCAAAGCTCCAAGATACATCTCCTTGCATCTTCTTCTTGCCCTGTGCCCTTACAGATCAGAATTCCAAAGCAAAAAGAGTGCTGAAGGAGCAGATAAACACAGCAGGTGTTTTTTACAATGGCACCTTTTCACCCTCAAAGCTACTGAAACATTGCTGTGCATCAAGATGGAGTAAACTTGTTAGTAGGGCTGGGGAAAACAGGAAGATGCATAAATTGCCTTTCAAAACCAATATTACATTCTATGTTTGTTTTTTTTTTCCTTTTAATCTGAATAGTATAACTGTTCTTTAATAAATGTTGGCATTTACAATACTAATTAAAATGCTTTTGATTGTTGATATTCCTGAATAACTGTAATTTTAATAAATTCTAATAATGTAGATTAACTGTAGCTTTATATTAGTGTACTCAGTTTTTTCTAAATGGGTGCAGTCTAATTTATTATCTAATTAAAAACTGAGTTTCTGTTACATTTTTACACTTTAGAACCCTAGATCAGTTTCTAATCTCACTTGTTTGTCACTCTAAAGCTACCAAGAAGCAAAGTGAAATGGTATCAATATATATATTTTTTTTTTACATAGACTGAAGGGTTACGTGTTATTTGCTAAGAGATAGCACTGTTGTCATGTTTCTTCAGCAAAAAAGGCTGACAAGACTTGTTTCACATCTGTCTGCATAATATAACAAACCCATGAAGAACTAGTGATGAAAAAGCTGGTTTGTTGACAATCTATTATTGTTAAATGCACCCAAACACCAAGATTTAGGCACTGCTCATTAGTGCTGTATTGTAGCTCAGGATTTTTTCCCTATAAATACTTTGTGTCAAAATACTTTTCAAATATATTCTAGGCTGCAAGCCTTTCCCTTAGAACCCTGAAGAGCTACAGCCTCTGAAGCCTTTTATCAACTGAATCCCACCCAGCTGTTCATTACCCACTGCAGCCAGACAATGACACTGCCATCCCTATGTCCAGCTGCCCCTTCCTGCAAATGCCATCTGACCTGTTTGCTTTCTGCTCTGCTCACCTACCAGCACCACTCAGGTCCCTCTGTGTGTCTTCCCCTGGCCAGGCATCACACACTGATAGCTTTCAGTTTCCGTCTAAGACTGCCGAGATTTCTTTCTTACAAATGATTTCATAGTTGCTCATATCATGACATAGTCACAGAAGAAAGGGAGGAGGAACTCCCCTCCTACCTCTAACAGGCCCACTGAGATCTTCCAGTTGGGTCTGCAAAGTCAGAAGGCAAGACAGGATCCAAGGAAAGCACATTGTCCTTGCAGCTCCCTGCCACAGGCACAGCCACTAAGAGAACGGCACCGACACTTTGGCACAGGAAGTTATGGCAACACCTTCTAATAGCTCTAACGACACCACTGGACTTTGCTGGATAACTAAATAATAAGGGTTGTGTCCCCAGTTGAAAGCTTCTACTTGAAATAAATCCTTAGGCAACACTGATATAAATACCAAACAGGCAGACATCCTTCACTCGGCCCACAGCTGCTCTCTTGTGCGCTGTTAATTTGGATCAGGCTGGGCTTGTGGGATCACATCTTCAGCAGAACTGCTGCATTTGTCTCGCATCTCATTAACTATTCTGATTAGTTTTACCAACACCAAGTAAAAATGGTTCATCCGGCTCCTGCACCTTGAAATTTTCCTAAAGCTTTTGATGTAATTTCTGTATGACAGCCCTGCATTTATTCTGATTTCAAGTTTCAGTGTTTAGATGCCCGTTCTGCATTTAGCTATGAACAGCAAATATTTCATATTGCTACTTACATAACTACCAGAATCTTCACAAAGGATTAAAAACCTCATGTACCATATTTGATGTGACTTCAAAGAAGAAAAGATCCTTGTCTTACAAGCAAGAGATAAATAACTTCATCCACCTAACTGGGGTACTTTTTACTGTGTACTTCAGCAAACGCCTGAAAGACTACAGGGAATCTAAGCCAGCTTCCCCTCTCTCCATGGCAGTGCATCTCTCCTTGCTCAAGGGAGACATGGAGTAACCCATTTCACTTTCAGAATAACTCTTCAATAACAATTTCAGGTTACCATGGCTCCTAGCAGTGCCCAACAGAATATTTCTGTTCAAAATCTTTATGTTAGAGGAACTCAGACACTTGCCAATAAATGCCAATTTAGACATGGTAATAAGTACCAGTAATAGAAGCAGCATCACAAAGCTCCTTCAGAAGAAAAGAGCAGGCAAGATCCTTTTCTCCACATCTGTGCTGCAGGCTAGCAGAGTCAATTCTATCCCAGCCTTCAGCAGTATTTGCTAACAGTGATTTTAAAGACCAGCAGGTTCAGAAGTCAGAGCTCTGGTTCTCCTTCTAGCTTCTCCTGGTACAATATTTTGATGAGAACTCATTTTCAGACAGATGAAAAATGAGCCCTGTGCAACACCAATTCCATTATAAGAAAGACCTGGACATGCTGGGATGAGTCTGTGAAGGACCCCAACATTTATTCAACCAAGTCCCTGAGGATGTCATGTACCTGTTCCCAGCCTGTGATCTGACCTCAGGACCCCCCACCTGGCTTGGACAGCCACACAACACAAGCAATCCTTTGCTGTTTGTTGTACAAGTTTTCTTTGACCTCTCCCCCACAAAGATCTAAACCTACACAGATGTAAAATTCACCAACTGAAACAAAACAAAACCAGGAGAAACAAACTGGCTCATTCAAGCTGTCATTTGTAGCTCTTATCCACACTTTTAGGTTTTCATTTACATAAACTTACTAGCCTCTTTCAGATATCTAGAGAGATTCAACCAGCAAACACATAGCATCAGATATGTCTCCCAAACATTTCCATCTGGAAAAGGTGTTTACAAACATATGTGCTTTTATAAACTAAACAAAATTTAATGCAACATGAATTCAAACCAAATTAAAAGAGGAAAAACCTTCTGCTTCTCAAGCATTTTGCAAAAAGGAGAACATAGTTCATACGTACATTTTAAATAATTCAGGTAATAAACTTTTTAATAAGAAAAATAACTGTAATAAATACTATATTTAGTTTAGGACAAATTCCTTAAATTGTGAAGTTTAAATACACCACAGTGTTTAAATAATGAAGAGAACACATGACTTCTAGCAAGGTCATAATGAGAGGGAGAGCATAGAATATCCATCCAGAAATTTAGTTAAATGCATCTCATTTTCACTTTGTCAAACTTAGTTCACATTCTGATTGAAGACCAGAATGCTACTCAGGGTAGCAACTACCCCCAAAGCAGATATTATATCTTCATGCATTATACCTTCATTCATATTTCAGGTCTAGGATCAGGTCGGTCAAATCAGTACTTTAGAGCTCTGTCCACAGCCAAAAATGGACAATAAATGTTACATGACATAGGGCACACAGGGAAAAGAACTCACTGAAAATGAGAAATAATGATAAGAATAAAAAAATCAGATTCTACTCAAAACAAAGGGAAGAATTTTTTTTTCAGGAACATATTAGAAACATCATATGGAATAATTCAGTTTGATATAAGAACGAGGAATTCTACCAGTCACTACTTTGAGTAGGGCCCCATTTTAATCAAAATTTGTTTACATGGCTTTGTGTGAAGGGCTGAAGAAAACCTCAGCTGTTTTCAGGTACTTGCAAAGTTCCACAGACACAGAAGGCAAAATAATAATTACAGATGTCATATTGTAGAATGAGATGAAAAGGGAGCGGGAATATGTCAGTAGACAATACTTATTTTAGCTGTTCATTTTTTGATACCTGGCAAAAATAGACAGAAAAATACTGTTGTCTGGTAAATACTATATGGAGTCAGAACCATTGAGTGTATGACCTCCTGACAAGCAGGTTACTTTGTTTTGACAGTCCAGTATTGCTAATTTCATTATTGGAATAGGTTGTGCCATATTCTTCACTAAATACAATCCCTAGACTAGAGAAGCTGATCATCATAAATTAAAGGAAAGCTTAAAAACATGGAGCATTTCCAGGTTTTGTACAAAGCAAAAGGTAGAAGTACTCTTTTGTGGAACTTTAAAAGATCTTGATATAAATTTCCCTGAGTCTGGGACTGCTCAGCTTTGCTTTGGACTTACTTCTGTCAAACAGATTCACCGACATGTGAATACCAATTTTTCTTATTATTTCAAAGCTTTTTTTTTTTTTTCTATTGGCATAGAAAAAAGATTCTTACCAGTAACCTTCAATTCAACTGTCCTTCGTATAAGCTTGCCTTCAAATTTTAGTTCACAGGTATAATTTCCTCCATCTTCTTCCTGGACCTCTTGAATTAAGAGAGTATTTCCCTTCTGAATTACAACGCTTCTCCACATTTTTGGCTCACATTCCTGCAGAAAAAAAAATCCAGTGCCAAAATTACTGGGTTTGTACAACATAAGACAGTGTTGCCTGATCAGATTTTCAGTATTATACATAAGGAAACAATCACCTAGACATAGTTTGCAATTAAAATTCAAATGTAATTTCACAAAGCAGAGAGATCTGAAACTGGAACTAATCTGAGGACTGAAATTAAACAGAAATGTTTTTAAGGTTCAGTTATTCCTACTGTATCACATGGGCTGTGTTTAATACATGGTGCCCTCAAGCAATGGTTAAGTATCTTCTTTTTCTTCATAACAACTGCCAAGACCTCTCCTTTAGGATGGACCATTAAAATTGAAGGGAGTAAGGGCAACATCTGTTAAGAGTTAGCCTGAAGGCAAATTTTATACATAGTCCCAGGCAAGAACCATTTACCAATAGAAGAAAACAGGAAGAACAGCAGTTTTTTGAGAGTATTCAGAAGCCTGGTTTCCTTACAGCCTTATTTCTCATCACTGGCTTCTCCAGCACCTGATGAGCTTTGATTCAGTCTTTTCCCATCAGCAGGCACTTTGCAACATCACCCCCCGTGCACCCTGTGATGCAGGACATGGCACTGATGGCCTGCAACTGGCACAGACCTCACCCACACGGTCCTTAGCTGTTGTTTGGCAGATTTAGGTTCATTGCTACAAACTGGAACCACCCTTGAGTCCTTCTGGATAGGGTGTGATACAGTGCAAGAAGAGGCTCTCCCTCTCCTAATATACTGGATCCCTGCAGGCAGATCAGTCACTGTGAACAGCACTCATGACTGAATCATTCTTGGAATGCTCTGAACTAAAACCACGGGCCAAATCTAATCATTGTCTCTTGAAAACGGCACCTTAAGATTATGTATTTATTGTCTCCAAATACTTTAGCATCAAGCCTGTTCTCCCTGCAACAAAACCATACTTTTTGAATTCTCTAAAGCACTCAGCAGTCCCAGCAGCTCCAGAGGCTCTGGCTAATCCTGTACCCAGGAAACACAAAGCAACATAGGGCCTGAGTACCTTCAATGCCTCTCTACTCCCTCTCTCAAGGCAGCAGTTTGGAATAAGCTCTCAGCCTGCTGCAGTCTCACATCAGTTACATCAGGCTCAGCAACTTCAGAGTCTGGTGACATGCCCACACCTATGCCCCATTTTCTGCTTGTCTGCAACAGCAGTGTCAAAAACACAGAAAACAAAATAGAACAAAGCTTTCTCTTAAGAAAACAACCAAACAAGAAAATACGTCAACATGCAAATATATTGTACCACAGTAAGAGATCAGCACGACACAAACATTAATTTTTCATGGACTCCATACGCATTCCAAATCCATGTCAGATTCTAAATTCAAAGACCGTGATAGAGAAATAAAAAGACAGGACTGAGAGTTTCTGGCCTTGCACTTGGAAAGGGAGCACTAAAGAGTTCTCCCTGTCCCTAGGAGGCCAAATTCAGTTACAATATGATCAGATTTCAGATTCGGAAGCTGTGCAACACTACTGCAGGTACCAGAGTGATCAGCACTTCTCTCCGTTTCCAAAGTACAGCTGTAAGGGAAGCATCATCTCATCTTGCAAGTAACTTTAGTTAACACTGGTGATAGAGAATGACTGGAACCCAGATCCCATCTACTGTGCTGAGACTCACTCAGGACACAAATCTGAGCCAGGAAGTGCCATTAAATCCTTTCTGATTTGAGTTTGAAATTTTGGTTCCATTGAAAGACACATCACCCACCTACTCAGCGTAACTAAATCTGAACACTGGGCAAAGAATACGATTCAGTCCTATTCAATCCTAATTGAGAAGGAATACAATTCCCAGAACACACAAAGTAAGCATATTTCAGATATGCACCCTTTAGTGCAGCACTGAAATGACCTGTGTTACCAGTTTTACATTCTCGACTTTATTTTTAAAAGCATAGGAACAAAGAGATGGAAGATACATTTTTATATGCTTTACATTTTTATATACAAGTTTGCAATGAGAAGGATGAAATCTTTACTACTACACAGAGTAACAATTTAGCAAAAAAAAAAGTTTGTCTATTGTGGTTTTATATAGAAGAGTTGTTTTGGTGGAATTGTACCACTAATTTCCTTATTATTTCTTTTTGTATCTTCTTGAATCACTTCCTATTAAAGATTATTTATAAGCCTTTCTTTCCCAAATTTCATCTAATTATTTTTTATTCTGCTGACTATGCAGGCTTTACAAAAATATGTTGAAAATACTTGTTTATATATTAATACACAAAACTAAAAGCAAAAAAGGGGAGAAGCTGGAAATTGGCTGAGACACAAAATTCTTACTAATTTTTATACTCTGAAAACAATCTAGATTTTACTGTCGGAGGTCTGCTAATTTCCTTAAAAGGGTAAGTGCTCAATTGTATGACTCATTTCATGGAATCACTGAATAGTTTTTGTTGGAAGGGATTTTACAGATCATCTCATTCCAACTCCCCTGCATGGGCAGGGACAGCTTCCAGTAAACCTGGTTGCTACAAGCCCCATCCAACTGAACCCTTCCAGGGATGGGGAGTCCACAGTTTCTCTGGGCAACCTGTGCCAATTCTTCACCACTCTCACAGGAAAAAATGTAATATCTAATCTAAACCTACCCTCCTTCAGTCCAAGGCCATTCCCTCCTGTCCTTTCACTACTTGCCCTTGTGGAAAGTCCCTCTCCAATAATCTTCTAAGCCCCCTCCAGGTACTGGAAGGTGCCTTAAGTTCCTCCCAAAGGATTTAAACAATTAATTGCTCTTTTCTGCTTTTGCAATATGTTTACCTGCTAGAAGAATCTACAAGTTTCTTTTTCTAGACTATTTACTTTCCTTAGGCATCTGAAATGTTTTGGATTTTTTTCTCACAGTAATTAAGGTGTGCATTATTATGCTTCTTTTTCTTTTCCTTGAAATCTAAGTGGCAGTACCTCAAAAGTCTATTTTTCTGGGTAGTTAACAACTCCCTGTCCTTCACCTGACATTTTGATTGTTCTCTTAGCCCTCCTTTCAACCCAGCAGTAGAAAAGACATGATGGTAATGGATTAAGACTCCACACTCATGATGTAATATACCTTTTCCCTCTGCCAGCTGATTTTTCATGAAACTGCTCTTACTCTTAAATCCCGTTCATTCAATCATGCCTTGACACACACATCTACTTTAAAAAAATCCCACACATCTTGTCAAAACAGTTCTAATAGGCGTAACTGAGCTGAGCATATATCAATGGCATTCATTGGGGAAACCTTTAAAAATAAATATTTAATGCAGTGTAATTCTAGTCAGAAGTGAAGTTCATCCTACTGTTAAAACAAATCCTCACAGCAAATGCTGTATTATGTACTGGGTGTGCATGTGGAGTTCTATTCAGGCATAATTAAGAGCATGTTTAAATTACAGTTAATTCCCAGTAAATTGATGCAAGTACTAGCTCAGATTCATTAATCCCTCAACACAGAGAAGCCTTTTGGAAGGCAGAGCAGGTTCTGCACACAGTGGGCAGGCATCATCACTGTCCTGTCTGATAGTATTTCATAGGTCAAGTCCAAACTCCCTGACTACCAGTGAATTGGCAGGTTCTCATGAACACAAGGATTTCTCTTTTCAGCAGAAGGAATAAAGAAGGAAATGTCAAAGACTTCCTCATACTTATTTATCTATGTAGTGTTCTGTTTCAAACAACTTATGCTCCCTGCCTGGGTGAAAACCTCTAAATATTCCAGCATAATGGAAAGGAATACCCCCTCCTCCCACTGGCTTCCACCAGTGTCTCTGGAGCAGATTTACTCAAGAAGGTGGCTTTATGTACACATCAAGCTTAAAATCCAAAGATTTTAAGGAGGATCCAGTGTGGTCTGACCAGAAATGGATGCCTTCTTTGGAAAGTGAGGGTCAGATCCTAAGGCAGGATAACACTTTACACTATTCTTCAGGAGAAGAGACCTGCTTTTTGTTACTCACATTGCCTCCCACAGCATGATCTTAAGTCCCAGACTGCAGTTTGTAGGGACTACTCCCATATTCACCAAATTATTTTGAAATCCATATAATTATATATTTTCTAGAAATTAGACTTCTGCACTTTTGAATATGCAGACTTGCATTAACAGTAACATAATAGTCTCTAGAATACCCAAAACTATGTTTAGAAATAAGTTTCAAGGGATAACCTGACATACACATCTGCTGTGCAACATTAATATTGTGATGGTACACTGCTGAGCTTCCTGACTCAGGTCCAGGCAACAAAGATGTTTCTCTAAGAGTCAAACTGATAACTCATTATTGATAATTATAGATAAGAAGGTGTATGTAGTAGGTAATCTCACACATGTCTCTTTTCACTATCAAGCCAGACTAAAGGTTGTCGACTGCAATTGTCTCATTGTTATCATCCAATAACATAAAGTCTGTTCAGTTTCACCTCAGTGAGGATTTGTCAGTCAGCTGTCATGCTCCAGCCCGGTGTCACACAACCTGTATCTGACACCCAGACAAAATGGGTGGGATTATGGAAGAGACCCTTCCCCTCCCTGTCTTGGTCTGTACAAAGCATCACTGGTGTGGGCCTGCACATGCATCTTCTTTAGACTCATTTCTGCTCCATGACTGCTGAAGATCATTTCTGCCAGACTATTTTTCAGTGTGCTTTTGCAAAATGTTGAGATCTTCAGTGATCTGGTGTTCAGTAATACCAAGGTAGAGAGGGCAAGAAGCAGCTTCTTTTTGGTATCATCTTTGCTCTGAGATTTCAGACTTCATGTGCAGAGCCAGGAATTGGAATCAATGATCCCTGTGAGCCCCTCCCAACACAGGATATTCTATGATTAACTAAACACATATATTTGACATATGAACAGCACTGAAGATTATCAACCCATATGCTGAGAGAAAGAGCTTCAACTGTTGAAAGAAAAACTTAGTTCACAGTAACAGTGGATTATGGCACATATTTTGGTACTATACGACATAACATGTGAGATTTCTGTAAAAAAAAACAAATAAATGACAACTTTTATAGTTGCTCTTTTCAGCTGCAACCTGCTAAGGAGGAAAAAAATCTGCTAGTCTGCCCATATTACTTATTTCATACAAAATAATTGTCTTTAAAGAATGTTATTAAGGTTGGGAAATCAAGGACTCCAAATTTAGATTTTTAACTAGTTTGTATGTTTCTGTCTGTATTACCTGAACCACGCTTATCCTAAACTCCTACAATCCAAACTCTATTTTCCACAGATCCCACTGAACTGTTCCTGTTGCCCAATTATCTCTGGTTCCTCCTGACTCTCAGCTCTTTATTCTTCTCTACTGTTTCTTGGTAGGGTATTTGCCTCAACTAATACCTGAGGGCTTTTCAAATATCAGACTTTGACCCCAGTCAAGACAACAGGCAAAATTTGCCAGACCTTGCTGTGGTCTCATTACTTGATATTTGCCAGCCAACCCATATTTTACTTATTCTCCTGCTTTCTTGGGGAGCTACAGAAACACATCACCAATACATCTGCTGATGAAAGTGGTGTATGATACTTGACAGTCCTTGGAGAAGGTGCAGGCAGATGAGTTACCTGGAAAGTAGTAGAAGTATCTAACTGACCTCAGTTAAAATGAACTGACTTCATGACGGTTACTCAATGAGCCTCAGCAGACTTCTGTGCAGACTCCAGGAGGCACTGGTAAAAATTTACAAGTCTCGGTGAAATTAGCCAACAGACTCCATAAAAATTAACTGGCAGCACAACTGGAGCTGGCGGTGCTGATAGGCCTTTGGCTCCATTGCAGGTGCTTCCCTTTGTTTCTACTCCAGCATCATGCAGGGAGACACCACACCCAGGTACAAACTGGTACAGAGGCACCGTGGTTTGGGAATGAGGTGCTGCTGAGAGAGAAGTCCTGTGAGCTCTCACAGAGCAGCCTCCTTGATACTGATTTCTGCTGGACAATGACTATGCTGGGTAGTTTTACCTGCAAAATTGTCATACTGGGAAAACACTCTCCAGACCAGTCACAAACCACTGATGCCTCACATAAAGTCAGCTTTAAGATTCAGACTGAAAAAAGTGAAAGTTTTGAACGGTTTCAGCCCAACAGCAATAAGACAGCAATAGTTACCTTGTACCACACCACATCTGGCTCTTGACTGGCTGTTTTGTAATCCTCAATATCAGGACAGGAGATTGTCTTTCTCTTAGTGACTTCTGATTTTTCCAGGTATCTGATCTTGCTGTTGTAGCAAAGCCCAGATTCATTCTCAGCTACCGTCAAGGACATGGACACCTTCATGCAATACGTCGAGTTTCTGCAGGGACAGAGAGATGGTTTCATTTATCCTGCCTTCTCTTCACCATGTTTGTTTCAGCACAGAAAGTTTCTTTGTCAAGCCCTCATTTTCACAAACACTTGAGTGACACATTCAAATAGTAACAGCCATGCTGTGCATTTCCAGCACCGAAGAAATACTAGGAAACATAAAGGCTCACTTCTGACTGACTGTGAAGACTATGAAGAACCTTGAAGAAATATTGTTGACAAGTGATCCAACCCAGCACAGCATCTCTTTTGAGCTTGCAAGTCTATGAACACAGGAACCTGTTGGCACCTCAAATGTTGGTCATGATACACCATCCCATTTCCTCTGTATTCCCCCCACACTTATCCTCACCCTTGTTCTCTCTCACCTTCAGGAGATTTCACTCCTGTGTGCAGTGCTATGCATTTGAGAAGAAGGGTTATGTGCTGGATGCTAAACAACATCACACAGGAAGGATTTCTCCCTGAGAAGGAACCCCTGTACAAAATTCCATATGATACTGTGCTGGGTTGACCTGGACCAGCTGCCAGCCTCCCACCAGCTGCACCCTTCACTCCCCTCAACAGGATGGGGAGAAGAAAATAAAATGAAAAAACTAATGGGTCAAGAAGAAGACAAGGAGACCACTCACCTATTACTGTCACAATAAAACAGACTTCACCTGGAAAATAAATATTTTCTATATATTTTGAAATATTTTTCTGACACTAAAGATGCTGGCTGCTTACTCTCAACAACTAAACCCAGGACAGTGTTTTTTATTGAAAAAAAAGTCCAAAGTGCTTCATGACAAATCTTCTCTTACATTTCATTCTGTCAAGGGACCCTGTAGTTGGGATGAAAATAAAAAGGTCTACAGGGACACTTCACCAGAGCTCAAAGCTTCACTCTAAACAAGCGCTGGCAAAACACTAGAAATGGGTTCTTGTCAAAGGTGTAGCAGGAGCAGGCATTGGCAGACAGAGCCATTTGCAAGGCAAATCAGGAGGCAATCTTCAGAAACATCCCATTTTCAGCATCATTAGTGTTATGCATTCAGCAAAACCACAGACTTCGTCCTTCCTTCTCACTTCTCCTCAAAATGCCACCTGTACATCTGTGTAATAAAATTGGTGGATATTTTGTCCATTCCCTCACCTAGGAGTGAAAAGGCTCACTTTGCACCCTGACAGGATGCGTTTCATTTGAGAGTCTATAATAAAGTCTCATTCTCACAATCTGCACAAAACATATTATTTCACCTGAAAGAAAATTTCTCTGGACTGAAAACAATCCATCATTTGGGGTGGGCTTATATAATTTAGGGAAAATAAGTCAACTTTCTCCTAAATTATCTTTTGAAAAGGCTTGCCCTTCTTGTAGGAAGAAAACAAAACATATTTGAGAGGTTTTATAGCACTGAAAATCCACAAAATATGGATACAACCACTCAGCGTAATCAATAGTAATTAATCAGTAATGATTATTTAGCTTTCTTGAATGACTGTAAGTATTACTGAGTGCAAGTAAGGTCACATGTACTCAGTAATAATGATCCAGGCTAATAAAAAATAATGTCTTTGAATAGTTGTCCATTACTTGGTGTTACTTAATAGTGCCGTATTTTCTCCTAACAATCTTGCATTATTTAGATTGCATTTTGAACAGCGCTGGAGGCCACTTCTATTTAAAATGCTTCCTGGAACCACAACCTAAAAATGCAGAATGCTTTTCATTAGTTACAATTAGAATTGAGTAGAATTGACGAAACTAAGTGCCTGGGGAGTACTATCACTTTTGTTCACACTCCATGACCAAGACAATAAATCTATTCAGGCTCATGACGAAGAAAGCCCTCACTAAGCCAAAAGCAATAGACTTGAAAGCTTCATGGATGGTTCTTCACCAGCCACTCACATTACTGCTACTGCTGGTAATCCAGAAAAGAGCAATGTCTGCAGGAATGTCAGTGACTGAAGCAGGAGTCTTCCTTTAATCTAGTCAGCTCTAGAAAACAGTGATATTTCAAGGCATGTGCAAAAGGAATCAGTAGTTTGATCAGCCTTGCTGTTTTTCTCAGTTTTGAAGGAGAAGTCTGGGAGCTGAAGTCTGCTAAGTTGTGAGCCATTCCTCACTGTGCTGGGCAAGCTGTTCCCCAAGGCTGGGCCGTTAGATTTCATCTCTCAGTGCTCTGAGCAGCTGATGCATCTGTGCTGATTTTTTCTTGGTGTCTTCCCTGCCTTGTGGGTTCTGAAGGCATAAAGGGCCTCTAAAGTTGACAGCTTGAGGGAGAACTTGGCGGGGGGTGTGGGGGGGGGGAATCACAAAGAGGATTGGTACAACTTTGTTTTTACCATCTGGCAAGCAGACAGGAACAGGGTGGGCCTGGCCACACAGGGCACTGATGGGAGCCCACCTAAAGAGTTCTCTCAGGAAGTCCATAGAGCTGCTGTGTTGGGAAGGCATCAGTTCTTTCTTCCCAATTGTTTTCAGGACCCCTGTGTCCACAAGTGCTCTCCTTCATGACCTGCATTTGAGTTGTTTAAGGTAAGGGTCTTTTTCGGTTTGATTGTTTTTTTTTTTTGTTGTTTTTTTTGTTTGTTTGTTTTTTTGGGTTTTTTTTTGTTTTTTTTTTTTTTTTTTTTTTGTTGGTAGAGGTCCTAGCACAAACCCCACGTTTTTGCTTTTCTTCTTTCAGAAGCTAAACAGATGGCCTATGAATTATTAAAAGGAGGATCCACTTTTGTTTTCAGTACATGGTCATGGAGCTTGGTGCGGGAGGTCAGTGCTCCCAGCAGTCTCTGGCTGGCAGGAAAGGTTATATAGCCATTTTTAATGAGGAAAGCCAGATACAAGAAGCACCAAAGATAACAACAGCTAAGCTACAGGTAACCAGGGCTTTGCTGTCAGAAACAGTGGCCAAGAGGAATGAAAAGCAAGCAGCTTCCAGGTGGGTGAGGAAGACGCTGGAGGACTTCTAATGGTGATCTTAGTATTGTGAGGCCAGGTAAGAAGAGTTGTATCTAAGTTGCAAATGTTGGAACCCACAAGAAAATGTCAGGTGACATTTTCCATATACATGTAACGGAAATACAAACCCATGGGTCTGGAAGTGGGTCTTTCGACAATTTGTCTTTTTCTGAAATGTTTCCAAACCATTCATTTTCCACAAGAGTTGATTTCTAGTGGGTTCTAATTCTACAAGAAGTAGTAGTGGTCATATGGGGAACAAGAAGAGGGAAGAAAAGAAAGACCCACTCCATAGTACAAAGAAGAAAAATTTTCTTGAATTTTCACACTGAAACTAAGATCTGTAATTCTCTATTCCAAGGGAATAGTTACACACTGGGCCTACTCTCTCGACTGGAAATAGGAAGAAGGGCTTAGCTTTGCCAGAGCTCACAAAGCAGTTTCCTTTGTTCTGGTGGCAAGGCATCTATAATCCCCAGGCCACCTGGAGCTGGCTCTGAACCACAAACTGAAGCCAGCTTCGAACCCAACAGAAAAGCAGATGGAGAACCAAGGGAGTTTAACAGGTCTAAAAACAAAAGCAAGCAAAACTGTGTTTGGCTTGACTTCGAAGGAAGGACAAAAGGGAAAAAGGAAGATATAAAGAAGTGGATAAGGACATTTGAAATTGGAGTTTCAGTCCCTAAATTATTTTTCATCTTGTTTTGGATTCAAGACAATTAATCAGCCACAAGGCTGAATTCAAATGAAAGTAAATATTCACAACTTTTGAAAAAAAAACCTTTTTTTTTGCATTGTTTCTGCAAAATACTTAGCAGTGTTTCTGCTGAGTGTGGTTTGTTAAAAGAGTCAAGTAGAACATTTTTGTCTCTAATATGCTCAGAATCACCCCCAGCACCCCGATTTATTGATTTCCTTATAAAGAGGAAAGATGGCAGAAATGTGGTTGAATATTTTATATCTACTAGGTTGAAAAACTCCACCTAATTTTGAATTGTATATTTATACAAGAGGATTCACACTAGGTTATTTTCCCTTACAGATTCATTTTTCATTGTACTGGATTTTTTATTACATTCTAAGACTTCAGAGGTAGATCCAAAAGCTGGGAAGTGTATTTATCAAAGCAGTGCTCAGGGAACAGCACTAACCTCAGGCTTAGATCTCTCTCCATGTCCCTGAACACTCTGGCAGTTTTAATGACATTTTTATTGGCTCACTGACTGCAGGACTGAATAGATCAACCTGTACATTCATCTTAGCTTGTTTTGAGTTAGAGCAACAACAGCAGTGTCTTGGTTTGAAGGACAGGTGTCTGCCAAAGAAGGCAAGAACTTCCCCTGGAATAAAAAAAGTGACCCACTTCCCTCCAAATTACTATAACTTTGAAATTAAGGGGTTTTCAGGCAAAGATAACAGAATAGCATGTATATGTGTAACAGCGCAAGCAGCAGCGCCGGCAGCCGCAGCAAACCCAGCCCCAGCTCCCCTTGGCTGCAGTTCCGGGCACGGCCAGCAGGGGCGCTGCTGGCTCCCGGCCGGGCGGGCTGCGATGGTTCCCCCGCGCCTGCAGGGGGCGCTGTGGCGCGAGCTCGGCCGCGTCTCCCTCACGCGGTGATGGCGGCCGGGCTGGATGGCGGAATGGCTGCGGCAGGAACCGCGGAGCGGAGCTGGGGCAGCAGAGATGGGCACACCCCGGGGCAGGGCGGCAAACCAAATGTATCGGAAACTCTGCAGCAGCCACGTAGGTGTCCTGCTGGGCAAGGGATGCTGAGTTTAAAGTGTAGCAAAAAAAGCCCCAGGCAGTGCAGAAAACACCGGGGCTGGGCAGGGACAGCTGGGTTTCTGCAAGCAGGTGCCACACACAGCTGGAAAACACGTCCTTTAGGAAGGGGGAGAAGGTCGGGGTTCTGGGTTTTTCCCCTGAATCACCTGAGAAGATGATGGTGGTCCTTTCCAGTGTGATCAGGTTTTAATATGGTCCCATTTCAGTGGCTGCTTTTAGGAGCAAAGGCTCACCCACAGCAGGAGAAGCAGTACGGGGCTGGACTCCACGGTGGCAGAGATTTCTCCCTGCAGTAGCAGCAACTTGACCATTCCCCTCTGATCTGAGAGCGAAATGGGGCAAAGGCCAGCCCCTCACCCCCCAGCCAAAATCTCATGGCACCTCTGCCCTTCCAAGGAAAAAACCAACCAGGTAAGAGAGTAACCAGCAGCATCTGTTCCCCCACCGCGGCCACTTCTTTTGTCTCCTAAGTACCAGTTGTTATTACCTCACTTATTTCTCAGTGACTCCCACTCACTCCCACATATTTGGGGTCATTGTCTGGAAAAGAACCATTTCCCACCCATGGTGTATGTGACAGCCAGAGGTTACAAATCACAGACCCCTGAAATTTTTTTGATTTTTAATTTTTATGAATTTGTCAAGTGAGAGAACAACAGGCTGACAGTGCTGTAGTTGCTCCCCGAGCCAAAGGCCAAGAGGTGCAGTGATTCTGTGGCTTGTGTGTGGTACGTAGCCTTGGTACTACTCCAAACACTCCTTTCCTGTACTTTGCTTTCTTGTTGCTGTTATCTAATACCAACTCCTATGCCTGAAAGGGAGAAATCCTAATTCCATGTTACCATTCCTTTAGCGTCTGACACGTTTTCACGATCCCCCTGGTAAAAGAAAATAACAACATGGAAAGTATGATCTCAGAAATTAGGTGCTAAACCAGCACAATGTTACAAATCCAGTGCTCTTATATTATCTCTACTTCCTCCAACAGAGGAAGAGATGTGAATCCAGACAAAGGTACTATTCAAGGCTCCATTCCCCTCAAGCAGAAAAAATATCTGTGTGGAACTAACCCATCACTCATCAAGATTTTTTTTCTTTATGCACTTCTTTTCTCCTAAGATCCAGTCTCTACATAAGAGTTACTAGAAACAAGACAATTTGACCTTGACTAAAACATACTGCATGTCCCAGAGGGTCATGTTTTACAGTGAGAAAGGCTATACCCTCTCTATTCAAAAGAAAAGAACTTCTGAGCAAAGTCACTGAAAGGTAATTTTAAAAGGCTCACATTAATGACAGCTTGAAAAATAGATATCCAGGAATGTCTCCTCAAGTCACCTGTCAACAATCTAGTTCTCACCAGAGGCACTTAAAAGCAAGACCTGTACTTCTCACTATGAGTTTAGCCATCTTTAGAGAACTTTTGTACTTCTAGATCCTGGGATGAAAAATAAAAGATGTTGGAATATGGCAGTCGGGTAGAACATCTCACAGCTGGGTCTCTCTCACCAAAGCTTACCAAATTTAAAGTTTAAATTTAATTTGAACATCGTCTTAAGAGGGAAATGTGACATAAAAACGTCAGGATGTGCCTACTATAGTCAGCGATACAGCCAGTAACAGCAAGGCCATGATTTGAAAATGTGTGGCTATGATTTGAAAATTCATGGGAATTTTGTTTCCCATGTTTCTACTATTATGTTTCTTAAGTGTGTCTTAAGAAAGAAGAAGAATAAGTGACAGCCACCTGATTCTTACATGGTTAGGGACAGGAGGAGCTATTTATTTTCTGGGTGCCTTCACACACACATGTCCTGGTCCCAGTGACCTCTGCATTGTGACAGATGCAAATGAAAAGCAAATCACCAGTCAGTCATTCCAACAGGGACTACCCAGACACAAAGAGAAAATCTCTCCACATTGAAGTTGAATCACACAGGCCAACAGTGGTCCTCAGGTTTGGGGTTTTTTTAAACTTGTCACCAATGTTAGTCACTAAATGTTGGAATTGAATATGTGAAAATACAATACAGAACACAGAAGAAATGCAGAAGCCAAAAGAACACCAACTTATTGCAGCATATCACACCTCAGTTCATGAACTAGGTGGTCTCTGTCAGCTTCAGACACTCTCTTCCAGCAAAAGAAATCCTGTAATTGGCTGGGTTTGCTCAGGGGGAAAATTCCTTCTTTGTCCTTAAGAATTACAAGGCAGCAAATTGCTTTAAAGTTTGCTACTGCAAATGACTAAGCCTTTTTCATTTATTTCCTGGTACTTTTCTATTAGAACTTGGATATTAATGTTAAATCACATTGTCTTACTGAAAAGCCCCATTACAAACGACATAAATCTGAGGCACAGGAACAACTGCTCCCAGGACAGTATTAAGAAATCCCCTTCCAATAATTTTGCAATTGCCATACCCTGTTTCTGAGAGGACTGAACGCTTTCTCCTTTATGTCTTCCAAAATACATACTGTGTGGATTAGCATATCTACTCCTCTATGCTTTTTTTTTTTAATTAGACACCTAGCACACAAAACAAAAGTTGCATTCAAGACACCAATCAGACTTGTCTGCATTGCTAAACCTCAATGGTTTTATTGCCTGGAGGAATAAAACCTGTGGAGCACAGCTTTCGTTCTGCACATAAGTCCTATTTTGCAGATGCAATGTTGAAAGGCAGGTCCTGCTCTGTTTGTACATGGGCAATTGAGCAGGAAAACCAGTGGATCAGTTATTGTCTCACAGGGTATACAAGGAATGAAAGAATCATGAAATGAATGTCCTTACAATGTGAACTGTTGGAGTCCTGCAGCTGAGTCCTCCTGGCTGTGCCTTCCCTTAAAGTGGTGGCCAGAAAAGAAGAAATTTTCCTCCAGTATCACTTACCAAATATCAGTTTAACTCCCTATGGTTCTGTCATCTTGTACTTTGGGCATGATGGATTTCCTCAGGAAACCTGTCCATTTGTCTGTCCACTCACAGGACACAGACAACATTTCCTACTGATGTGTTGTAGTTACAGCTGGCTTCATGGGGATTCCAACAGGAATGATACCTGAGTGAGCACATTGTCACTGTTATTTGGAGAACAGAAGGGAAATGAAAACTCCCTGACATGTTGGACAAGAGATGGCCAGGGAGGGCTGAAACATCTCAGCAGCAGCTCTCCTGCAGGCAAAGTCTGACTGCATGAGGAAGCAGCCCCTCCACTCTGCATCCTTTCTCTGCTCTAGGCAAGGTTTGAAGCCCACCAGGGAAGGCACTTCAGGAGCAACCAGTGACAGTGAGCTGAAACATTACTGAGGCACTGCAGCACAGGGAGCTTTGTTATGACAACCTGTAGAGGCTACAAACTAAGGTCAGTCATTTTAAAAGTATCTAAATCTGGGACTTCACTATTAGGAAAACTGAAGGATTCACAATGTTCTCATTCTTATCCATGCCACTGCAACAGGGAAGCCACTGGATACCCTCCAACCACAAAGCAACATGGATATATTTCTGCTTGAAGCCCTGACTGTTCTTGCAGCTTCTCATCAACAGTAAACATGGTTTTTCACAGCGACAGAGGATGAATAATTTCTCTTTTAAAGCTTTAGAGGAGGAGGGTGAGTGAGCAGAAATACACATATCACCAGGGAAGAGAAACAAATCTTTGTTTTTCTGCAAAGAATAGACAGAACGGATTTCTCTCAATAAAGACAATGTCATCAAAATGATTTGCAGGAGCACCATCAGTTTTTACACTATTTTAGATACAAATTTAGAAGCATTCTGATTCCACTTTCCCCTGCATTTTGATAATGCCAAAACATTATATCTCAGTGATAAAACATCAAAAAAATTTATTTTATCATGGATCATACTGACTTTTTAATGTATGTGCTGTAGCACTGAATTCAAGTATTGAATACTATATCTCAAAGGGATTTTGTTTATACAGAATAAGTCAATTTTATTGTGGGAAATGTTACCCACTTTGAATGTGTGGCATTTAATGCTAGTGTCATACAGAGCCTGGAAAGCCTGTGCCACGCTGAATCCACTTACGCCAAATGTGAGATATTGCTGCTTCTACAGACATGCCTGGGACTGTACAGGAAAGCTGATCATCCACCAGTGTGAAAGGCTGAGAGGTAACTATGAGATATGTAATCCATCAGCTACTTAGATGTGCTCCTCTTGGATATCCAATAATTAAAGACACGAGCCCACAGGAAAGTATCATCTTTAAATCTTTCCAGAGTAAGCCTAAGAGGGAAAAAAGCACTTGCGAATAACAGATATGGAAGACAATATTTTATGGCAAAACTGGAATTACAACACTGCATCCAACAGGGTTTGAGATACAAAATCACCTTTGTCATGAGCAGTTGAATGCTAAGAAAAGCCAAACATTCTGTATTGCCATCAACAAAATGAAGAGCTGCATTAAAATACGTATTGTGAGAACCACAAGAGATGGCTGCAGAGAAAGCAACCTTACCCCTACACATGCTCACCTTATGTCTTAGTCCAACATTCCTGTTTGGATCCGAAAACACACCTTTTTCATGCTTTTCCTGGGCTGATGGGTGCATTCTGCAGTCCAGATAGGCACTTGCAACAAGCCCCTAAGCCCTGCCTAACACCCTCTGAAGTGAGAGCACACAAGCTGAGCTGCAGATTTTACTGCCAGTCCCTCCAGGCTGTCTAAATCTGATTTTGATTTGCTGGTCATGCACTCCACAGACATTCAGAAGCCAGAAGGCTTAAAACCTACTATTGCTCTATTTTATTACTGCTCAGGAAGTGGTATCTCAATAGCTCACCAATGGCTCAGCAAAGGCTCCATTCCTCTGTGCATGTCCATAGCAATGCTGCTCTCCATTAAGAACTGTGCATGCAGGGATTCAGCAAGGAAAAAAGGATACACAGATTTTCTAACTTGATTTGTCAGCAGTTCTCTGGCATCAAATGCTGGTATTAGAGATCTGCGAGCTTATTCCCCCACAGGCATTCAAGGCCCGCACTCCCTTGTTATTCTACATCCTGTACAAAAATCAAGGCTTTGCTTCATTAGCCAGTTTGATGACCACAAATTTTCACCTCCTGCTCCCCTGCACCCTCTTGAGGCCCAGATTTTCTACCCTTCTGATTTATATTATGGTAATCAAGTTTATTTCACCAACAGTTAATTAACAGCAAATATGTACTTATGGTTTTTACTCTTACTGGTTTTATTCTTTAAATCCTGACTACAGTTTGGTTTGGAGCTGAGCCTAGTTAGAAGAAGATTTCCATGAGCAGTCCCTAGATGATGGCAAATTTAGGCTAAATTTTGCTGAGATTTCTTCCTCAGATCATCTTCTTTTCTTTCACCAGGTGAAGATGATCTAAGTTGGCCCAGTTCTTGTTCTGTCTTTAAAAAACAGGCTTTTAACACAGAAAAACAGATGTATTTGTTCAGGGAGCAAAAGCAGATCATGATCTGGCAAAAGACTGTCCTACATACTCAGAACTTAAGGCCCACCCTCTATGCATTTAGGTTGAGTGTAATTTCCATGTTTTGATTTGATGCTTCATCATTTTGAAGCTCATCTCTGAATTCTTCAGTGAAGAAGCTGCAATCCAGAGTGCTGATGTGAAAATCCCAGAACATCAAACCTCTATAACAGAAATGCCAACAGCTTTATCTGAAAGTAGCATTGCTGGGTGCTGGAAGATTAATGGCATATCCAGGGTATGTACTGGAAGGAGACCTTCAGAACACAGCATTTCCACACTGGGCAGTAAAGTCATGATACAAACATCACAGCATTTACCTGGGAACTGCAATGAAATACACAGCTATCCATTACTTAGGATGTCTTCTGGATGTAGCAGCAATATCCCTGATTTGACAAAATAAAGGCATCCAAGAACAAAGCAGATCCATGGAATTCACATGGCTTAACTAACACAGCTGAACTCTGCACTCTTAAAAGTCCTTGCAGAATCAGGACCTTTTCATATGCTTAACACTGGAGAAAAATATCACACTTCAGTTCACATCTGAACATGAGCTCAATGCCAAAACGCATTGTGAGAAGGAAGAAGTAGGTTTTAATGCAACAATAACTTCCTCCTATTATACACACACCCCCACACCTGTCTATGGAATAATGTTTAATTGATTAATAAAGGAGAGGCAACATTAAATTATGATATCAAATCTCTTCAGTCCAGAGAAGCAATCTCATTTATAAAGGCTGATCTAATACTCCTTAATTTTATGCAGTATTACAGGTTTTTTACAAAACAGTCATTATGATTATTGAAATGAAAGTTCTGTATAAGAAAGAATTCACTGACACATTTAATTTTTATCCATCTTCAAATCACTGTCATAGCAGCCTATCCTTCACCTGCTTATACCCACCCTTTTCAAGCAGGTTCTGAAAAATTCCTTCACACTGCTTCACTGACAGTCATGCCTTGATCCTATGAGCACATGTGAGAAACCAGGAAATGCAGCTTCTTGAAAAACAGGTTTGCTTTTTTTTTTTTTTTTTAAGAATCAAGAAGAAACATTTCAACAAATAAGAAATTCAGTGAAAAGTACAGCTGACATTTTCCCCTTACAGTTTTCTTATCTTGTCAAGTCATCTTGTGTTGACTTGGAAAAAAGTCACAAACTCGGGGGGGGGAGTAAATTAAAGCTCTCACTATTGCCTTCCCAGATCAAGATTGAGTCCATTATTTCAGCCCATGAAATTCTGGGACCAGGACCCCTCATCCCACTTGGTCCTAGTACCACATCTAAGCATCTCACCCCCTTGCACCCTTTTGCAAAGACAAGCACAAATAACAGAACACTTCCAAGGTTGGAAGTGGTGGCTTGAAGTGGTGGAACTGGCTACTGGGACATGCAAATGTGGGATTTCATGCTTTGGACAGCACAGGGAGATGTACCAGAGCTTCACATGTCCCTGGTGAGCGGCTAGAAAGACATCCATTTAGAATTGAATTGCTTCTGATTTTCTCTTAAAGAACCTGCATAAAAAATTCTCTGTTGAGAAAAAAAATTAAATTTATCTTGAATCAAAAGCATTTTCCTCCCCAGATTTTTTCTTTCAGCTACCAAACCAAAAAACTCAGTTATGCATGCAACCCTAAACCCAGTGTTGCACACTGATGGAGACAGTCATTTCCACTGCATCAAGTTCTATCTACCAGCTTCTGCTAATTCAGTCTACAAAAGATGCATTTGTAACAGAGATTGTTAATGCTTCTGGAAAATAAAATCATATTCTAAAATTACTGCTCTCATTTGTGACCTTTTAACTCTCAAAAAGCAGGTGAATCTGGTTAATGACTAAAACGCAAACATCTGCTTATCCCCCTCGAAAAAAAAATGGATTAATAAAGCTGAAATTACACAGTTAATGGTGTGGATAGTCTCCCACAGAAATGTGATCACATTTCAGAACATTACATCTAGCTCAATTTTAATGAAATTAAAATCAATTACTATTGCTACATCCTCCACTATTTTAAGCCTCCTAGGGTTTTATAAACAATAACAGCAAGGATACATTGCCACACTTTTGGAAGAAACAATTAATTCAGTAAATGAAGAAATATAGTCTTTTATCTGTAATCACTACACATATTATTCTGCACTAGGACATAAATCTGAAAAAGGCAAAAAATATCCGTAACTATGTAAGAAAGTTCTAGTCAAAGCAACAAAACTGCATAACTGACAAGGAAGATCTTGTTGCCGTGTAATGCCTTCCAATAAGCATGTCATACAGTTTTTAGCTGAAAATTAGAAGAAGCCATGAATTATTCAAGAACTTGCCCATTTGTTACCAAAACTACTTTGTCATGTAAATGAGCAGAGTTTTGAAATTTCCCAGAAAAAAAGTATGCCCCAGAATTTGATCCAAGATCAATTCTTTATTTTTCACAAAGGATTTGCATTAGAATGTTTCAGAGTATTATACTAGTAACTTGATTATCACAACAATGACTTCTTATGAAAAAAGCACAGCTCCCTTGAATCATATAAATCACCATCTTCCCGTAACATTTTGAAATCGGGGCCTTCACATCACACCCAACCTCTGACAGAGGAGCTGATAAAAAAACAACTCCAAAGGCTGCAGCACAATCCAACTGCTGCATTAGGCAGATATATCCAATATTTACACTGGACATTGATGCTCAGTACAAACCACCACAATCCAGGGCACAATCTTTGATTTTAGCAGCATTTCTCAGGATCACAATGGGCTGAGGCAGCAAGACTCAGCAGAGATGGACAGAGAGCAAATTCTGGGTTCTGAACAGTGCTGTTATTTGCTGCAATACTTGTTATTTAATTCATGAAACATGCCTAATTTCAGTATGGAACAGCAGACAAGGATGAAGCAAACTTATTATCTGAACCTGAATAGTTTAAAACCAAATGATACAAAGTATCTCTAAACTCCTTTTCATTCAAAACTGGATCATTTAAGGAATATTTATTCATTCATTCTTTAAAAGTCCTCCTTTTTTTATCTTCTCATTTTAGGCATAGATATGACATCAACATCTACACGATGGAAATCACGAGCTCTAGCACATGTTTAATTTAAGGCTCATCCAACAGTTCCAAGACACTTCTGAGAAATGCATTTTGGTGTCTTACCAAATGAGGTCTGCTTAAATTTATGATAAATCATAATTGTATATTAAAATAAACATTTCTTCAAAACCAGACAGAACTGTAACTCCCCATGGCCTGATCCCATCAGAATAACTCAAACTGTAACTCAGTAATAACTCAGAGGATTTGAAACAGAACAGTTCTTAAACAAAATACTTCATGATTTAAGAAGTATCAGGTTCTGAAGGTTTACAGAAAATTGAGAATTTGCAAATGTTGTACTTAAAAAAAAGAAGTAATTAAGTGAAAGCACATTAATTATAGCTACTGGACTAGGTAACTAGAATTACTAGGGAAACTAATTTTGAGACAAAGCATGATGTGACATATATAATTATGAGAATAAAAAAATAATATGTATTAACTGGATGAATATCTAAATTCTAATGGCAAAAATTAAGTTTTTAACCCATATCTAATATGCCATACATTTTTAACCAGTAATCCCCACATTCTTATTTAGACTTTAACACAATACTCACCTTAGAACACATGTGTAGAAACCACTGTCTTGCAGCTTAACCGAGTGAAACCATATGGAATCTTCATCCTTGCTCATCCTAACTTCGGAAAATATAATGGGTTCTTCTAAATCTCCTTTGTTTTTGTACCACATAAGCCTAAGACCTGTGCTTTGGGCCATGCTATAATTAGTTCTGATATAGCTGTAGAAAAGGGCACATTTCACTCGGACTGGTTCACCTGCCAAAGCCATGTATGTCTTGAGATCCACTGACCAGTCAATGCAACCATCAACTGAAAGCAAAACAATAATAAAGAAATATTAGACACAGATACATTTTCCAATATAGTGAAAGGCAGCTTGGGAAATGCAATATAGTACATTAAAAGAAATGGCTTTTGGCATGTGCTGAATCGTTGCAGGGTAATATGAAAAACCTAAAGCAGTTATTGGCAACTAAGGGGTTTCATACACCTTTTTTTAATTGCATGTAACTGTGAATATGCAGGCAATAAATAGAGCACACTGAGCTTGCTCAATTCCACTTCTTTAGAATATCATTCTTTTCATCCCCAAAACACTAATTCTTTATTAAATAAACCAAATGTTTTGCACCTTTACTTGCCTCTGTAAACCAATTTTGAATTCTCCAATTCCTCTTTGAAAGAAAATGTACATTGGCATCTGATGCCAATCTTATCCCTTAAAACTTTTCCATCCACCTCTGTTAATTATGTTATGCAAAAAAAAAAAAAAAAAAAAATCCCCAAATAACAGATGTGACATTTATAATTTTCTTTTCAGTTCCACATAGTTGGGTTTTTTTCCCTACAGCCTACTCAAACTGTAGAGGTCTGTATTATACACAACAAGATACAATTACAACATGCTGCCTTATGCAATCAAACTTAATACAGGAGTCATTCAAATAAAAAGGACCACTTTTGATGTTCTGTTCAGCAAAAACTTTTGAAACAGTTTTCTTAATACTTCACTTCAAAATTAACACACATCAGACAGTTTAATAAAAGATCACTTCTCCCTACAATTTTTTCTCCCATTGCTATTATCTTAGTTACAATACAGCCCTAGCACATGCACACGTATCAACATATCACATATCAGAGACCTTTTAATTCAATCTTTTTCAGTGCAAGAAAAACTATCAGTGTGAAAATCAGCCAATAAAACCAAATAAAAATATTTCAAAGGCAGATCATCAAAAGGCAAACACAATACCTAAAGTTAATAGACTTCATTAAATATGTAGGGTTTAGAATTTATTGATCATATTAAGCTACAAGTAAATGGAACATCTTTACACTTACTTCCCTTACTGCAGCAGCTCAAATTCAAGCAGGTAACTCTCAAGTTGCTTCTTCTGCATTTACAGTATCAATTCTCAAACTATAATTGTTGGATATCCTCATACACCCTTCATTTCATATACATTGTCAATTGCATTCTATCAAGTGATTTTTTATCTTACTTCCTAAACAAAGGTAGTCAGCAGAAATTTCTGTACATGGGATATCAGGTCTGATCCTACTTTTAGTGACTTTTACAGCCTCTAAATTATGTCTACCAAGTTTTCATGTTTCTCTTTAATCATTCAAAAGTAATTGTGACAAACGGAAGGTTTTAATTTTCCCATCGCAGTAAATCAGCTTTAAGTGTACTGTGATCAAATGAGCCACGTGTTAAACTTGTTGACACTGACCATTTTAATGCTTTTCTGGTATATAAACTTCCATGTAAATCTTGCCGCAAAACAAACTTGTAAAAAGAAAAGCTAACATAAGCTCAGGAGGGAAGGAAAGCCCTTTACTCAAAACATTACTCATCACAGTTTTGACAGGTGAAGGGATATCGTGGAGCACCTTTACCCCCAGGGTATTTCCTGTTCCTGCCCCTCACCCCACAGGCAGGTGCAAAAGCAGCAGCTGTTTGTGCCAGCTGATTTCTTTCTTCATCAAAAAAGCCCCCAAACCAAACCCTTCACCTGAACTTATGTACACACCGTTCCAGTTAACCTCAATTTTGATTTTCATTCTCATTTTGCTGACAACATCCTACTGATTTAAATTAAAATTCATTGCTTTTAATGGCTGCTGTTAATGACATCAACTGAAAGGCCAGCATCAATTTAGTGATGTTTCTTTTCCTCGCTGCTTCCGCTGTGTCCTTCCTCTAACAGTGCCACACACAACAGGACAAGTTTGGATAATCATTATTTGAAATCCTTTACTGAAGCATTTGTTCTCAATGTATCTCCTCCAGATTTATAACATCTTCACCATGACCAAAGCTGCACATTGTAACTTAAACATGCCCTTGCCAGGACCCCAAGAAACATCACACTGACCTCTCTCTGTGCTGCTGCTGCACAGGCATGGGCACTCCACAGCAGAGCTGGAGAAAGAGTCTGGTTCTCCCAGTCCTACAACCTCATCCAATCCACTTTTGCATTAAATGCCTGGTTCTGACACCATGAATTATTTTATATAGGTGACAGGATTTTTACACTGAGTAGGTATCATTGTACTCCACACAGAGCTTCCTCTGAAAAGCTTTGTGTTTTTTTGAAGTCCTGCTCTTTTGGCTGGTGTGATTTACAATTGAAGAACAGTGCAGAGCTCACAGCTGCCTTCTCTCAGCATGGGATGTGCAAGGCAATGCTGAGTTCTCCAGATGGCTCATCCCTTGTTCTCCAGAACACACAGGTATTCTCAAAGGAACCCTCTCTCTTGTGATTTAGCAAAGTTACAGAAGTCTAGGTAGGGCCATTAAGTTGAAATGAATACAGGTGTCCAGAACTGGAATTTAGATCCAAACTAATTCAGCCAATCTAATTAATTCTGCCACTCTTGTGTCTATCGAATCCTGTCACATCAGCTAATGCTTTCAAACCTGTGCTGGTTCAACAAAGTTAAACCACACAAAGAACAACTAACAATGAGACACACGTGGAAAGTTTGTGGATCAAGGACAGCAGTGCCAGGTTTTAATTTATTTCTCAGAGCAGTCACAATCAGTACATTCTGTAGTTAGGAACTGACCCAATATAGAAATCCAAAATTGGAAGCTGAAAATACCCTGCTTCCAATGAAATTTCTCCTATATCTACACCAAACAACTTGTCAAAGCACAGCTCAAATGAACACTAAGCAACCCTCCATGTCATTTAATCTGCCTCGTCTTCCACTTTCATTTGAAAATTTCCTTTCTCATGTGCACTTCTCTACTATTCTAATTTCAAAATTTGAGCTGTAGAAGTATAGGAAGCACAGTGGAATAGATGAAAGGCATTTGAACAGTAATTTACAACCAGGCCACCAGAGTGGCTAGAAACCCTCTCCAACTGCCCCCAGGGGACAACACAATGGTAGGGCTCTGTTGGCCATTGCCAGCACTCCAGTGGAGGCACCAGACAGGCAACCTGAACCCAGCATAGCACCTGCATCCCAAGGAAGAGGAAATTTACACTAGAGACTTTTTTCCCGATTAACGGTATCTGAATGAAAGAATTTGAGCAGCCCACAGGAGGCTAACCCCAACAGGGAGTGGGGTGGAGGGGGAAGGTGCAGGCAGGCTGCTGCCCATGGCCCTGTCTGCCCCAGCTGCTCCCCTGTGACAGCTCTCCCTGCAGCAGGCCAGGAGGGGGTAATTACAGAGAGAAGAGCACACAGGGAACAGAGCAACCAGTCATTATAGTGTTGGTGACATCTGTGGAGGGGAGAAGTCTCACAGAATAAACTAAATCTTAATTATTGAAGAAAGACTAATCAAACAGGAGATGACTTTTTCCCCTTGCTCTTTTTTTCTTGTTAAATACACAGGTAAGAATGTTTCCTCTTCTGAAGCTGTAGAGGCTAAAATCTAGGTCAGGCTCCCTGCACTCACATGGAAACTGGAATTTTTCCTTTTGCCGTGCTGTCAGTCACTGGAGCGTGAGCATTGTTAGACTCGTTTGGAGTATTCTCCAAGCTGTCATCACAAATGACTGGAGCTGCTTAGGTGGAGTTCAGCACTTCATTATCCAGAACAAAGTTTGCTGTCATTTTTGTTGGGTTGGCTCTCAATATGTAATATAATCAGGTTGGTGAGAAAAATAATAGCATTAGAGAGGCACTTAAATGTATATACACTATTCCTCTGCTACCCTACAATCACCTGGTAAGTGCCTGACTGAAAGCTCATTCAAATTAAATCCTCTCTATTGTGGATGTAATTTACACGCTTCCAAAGAGTTGGGTTTTTCTAAAATTTTGAACACTAAGAAAATATGGAAAACACTTGCCCATTTTTATCCCACATGCCTAACGAAAAGTGGTTTGCCCACCTATCTGGCAATCTTCCCCATCCCCTCAGCATAACTTCTACCCCAGCTGACTAAATTCAACCCTATTGCATAGAACATGGAAGTGCTCAGGAGTGCTCTCCCTGCACGGGTACAGAACAGCATCCCACTGTGTCCCCCCCAAGCTGGGAAACACAGCAGCAGTGAACCACAGTGCAGCCCCACGGGGCCCATCCCAGTTACCTACCCAGGCTACTGCAACCTGGGCAGAGAGTGAATTGAAAATGAAGGCTACAAAACTATTAAGGAAAAGATAGATTGAGTTGGCTGACAATAAGTTACTGTACTTTTATGTCAGCAATCACCCAAGGCATGTACTACATCTTCTTCCTCAACATTTCCTGGCAATTTCCCATTACTCTTATTTTAAATAAATCTACTTGTCTAGGGAGTCTAGATGCATTTTAACATGAACCATAATAATTTATAAGCAATTATAGAGGAGCATGTACGTCGTCTCTGAGTAATTTGTCTTTCTGATTGCTGTCACATGAATAATTTTTTGCATTGCGCATCTGCCTGTTATAATTTTTATAGGGATCTGTCAGCTACAGCAATTTATATCATGGCATTGTTAAACATGTTTGCCTACCTTGTTACCTGAAAAATCTCATTTTAAATTGAAATCATCTACAAATAAATCATTAAAAAAAATAATTCACTAGCTAATGTATTAAATTTATTGCTCCACAAAGCAGGCAATGCTTGTGACTGTAGGTACATAGTCAGAAATAAAACCACCATTCCTCTAATACAAGAGTTTTATTTTTATGTATACGTTAGCTGTAGAACAGCAGAGTCCAAGAACTGATATCCATCATGCTCGGGGTTTGCAGAAACATAGCAATGATAGATGCACTCCATTAAGAATGTCCAAAGAGAGATGCAAATTTTTTAGAGTCTTAAAGGGGAGAAATCAGTTACAGCCTATGAATTTTTGGCAATTTAGTATTTTCAGATCTTGATTCTGGAGAAAAGGGAACACGCCCTGCATTTGAGCACACACAGTAAAGCCTTTAGCAGCTTTGGCTCGTTGTGACTGTCTCGAGGGTCAGGGTGTTGGATCAGCCTCACCATATGTAATTGGTTTCACATCCCTGGATTTTTGACTGCACTGTGCTAATGCTACTGCAGTGCTTGCAGACCTCTGCCAGCTTCTCATCACAGCCTGGCATTGCCCTGTGAGATGTGAAATCAGCAGAGCCCAGTGTGCATCCCCTGTCTCCTCCCAGAGCCCTTCCCTGCTCCTCACACCATGAGCTGCTGGGGACCTGAGCTGCCTAAAAACTGCTAGCAACCACCACAACCTTCCAAGTATTCTTTAAATACTCCAGTGCCCAGAGCCACATTTGCTGGTCAGAGAACACATTGCAAACACTCTCTTTGTGCACTGTTCAAAATCACAGATGTTACCTCCAAACCATGGTGAGATCTCTGTGTGTGGAGCTCCCTCATCTTAGCTGACCGACCAAACTGGATGATGAAAAAACTCTTTCATAACTGTTTATAAAAATTCACTCTACTGAGAGACATCTGAGCTGGTATCTCTGACATGAAGAGCAAGTTACTTGGCTTTACAGGGGAGAAGGAGAAGCCCATGCTGGCAATATTCCAGGAGGTAGTGGAGGGTGGCCTTGTCCAGCAGCAGAGAACATTTCCAAGAACAGGCAGGGAGGGGAGGAGGGGGAAGTTCAGGTAAAGTGTCTCACATCTCTTTTCTGTGAGTTTTACCCTCCTTTGAATCAAGTAGACTCTAGGTTCATGGAGAATCAAGTAGACTCTATGTCCATATATTAAAGTGCATTTTAGAAAAAAATTCAAATAGCTTTCCCCTGAGGGACACAAAAGCAAAAAAATCTGTATCTGTTGGAGATAAGACCACTTAGAAAATAACAAATCTTGAGCAAAACCAAGTTTATTGTGGTTCAAGATGGGTGGATTTTGCCATGCTTCTCCTACAACCCTGTCAGTAACTTTTACTAATTCTTTTCTATGACAGTAACACCTTTGTTCAGCAATAAAGCAAGGTTTTTTTTTTTCTGTAGAAACACAATATCTAAGAATAGGATCACTCACTGACTTTGTAGTTTCTCTACTCTGATCTCAATTTCTGAATATTTTCCAACAAGAATTAGACTATTAAACTTACTGGTGAAAATGTTTGGGACCTTCAAGGCATATAAAAGTGCAAATATTCCAAAATTCCTGAGTCAAGTAATGATGAGTGCAAAAAATCTTCACTAAATTTAGCAACATGCAAATGTTTCTCCAAATCTGGGCCAAAAATAAGGAAAAATGCATTTTAACATCCATATACACTATCTTTTTTCCTAATTTTGATCAAAGTTCCAAATTTCTGTAGGATGAACTAAAAGGTTTTTCAGACTTGTGTATGTTTCATTTTTTCAACCAGCTTTTCTTATGATCCACAGCTAAACAACCCAACTCAAATGTCAAATATTCCAGCCGAACACTCATCATTTCCTTTGAGGTCAAACTCACTGTAAATATATACTGCCAGAGGTTCAAATAACCACAGATTGCTCTGCCCTGAATTACGTAAGCATATGGAGCCAGGAGCATTTTAGCCTTATATTGAAAATACAAAAGAAAGAACATACTGGTAGATAGATCACCAAAATTCTCAAGGGAGAGAAAAACCCCTGAACAAAGTCTCAGCTTCCAGGAGCGATGGCATATTAATGAGGTCAAGGCTTAGAAATTATACTAGAAGAATGAAAATGCTGCAGCAGCATGAGTAAAAGTGACTGGACAGGGGCATTTCATCCTGTAGCACTTGTCAGAGCCAGCTTTTCAGGTGGCACTTTATCACAGGGGTTTTTGGGAACGCTTGCTGATGGAGAGGAGAGCAAATCACAGCTGGCAGCTTAAGACTTTGCTGGAGACAGGGAGGTCTGAGACACATTCTGTGATGGAAAGGAAATCTCTGTTCTCATCATATTCTTTGCTACCTCTTCCAAGTCAGATGTTCCCAGAGACAGATGGAACCTGAAGTGCCCTTCCAAAGCTGTGCTCTTTGCGCTCAGCTGATCGCTCTGCTGAGCACAGAGAAAGAGAGGGGGAGGGCACTAAAGCAACTCTTTAAAATGCAGCATATTCACCCTAAAAATGAGTAGTTGGTGACCTTGATCTCCTAATCACTTCAATCACAGGTTTTTAAAGAGCCTGTGTTGAAGTAAACAGTACAGAAATTGGAACTTTAAAAAGTGGTTTGGTTTAAAATATTCAGAGTAATGCCTTGATTCTCTGCAGCTGTCACCATGTTAGAAAACAATGTAAAAGGCACCTTGAAAATCAACAGCAGTAGAGCCAGGACACGAACAATAAAGAAAATCATAGTTCATGGCTTCACACTTTCATGTATTTTGTGAAGTCCCAGCCATGGGTTCAAGGCATGTGCCCCAGCCTGTCCTGCCTTCTCAGCCCCCCCAGCACTGCCTGGCCCCCACCCTTCCCACTCCTGCCACGGGGCAGCAGATTTGGAAGAGCTGTAGGACAGGTCATTGACAAATCTCCTGCCTCTGCCCAGCCTCCCTCTTTGCTCCAAGGCAGTAAAGCCAAGCAGGCAATCTGCAGCGAACAAGGTATCTGAAATACTAAACTTCTTTTCTTCTTTGAGGATCTATAAAATAATACCTGTTTCTTCAAAGTCAGCCATGAACTAACATGATTAATTAAGCACCAAGTAGCCTGGGAACATTATCTTAAGCAAGGAAAGACTGTTGCTCTAGATTGAAGTGGCCAGAACAGATACTTGATGTTACATCTGCTTCTTGGACTGAACAAGTAACAAAACTTTCCTTTTTAAATCCTAAAATTTAAATTCCATAAATGAACAACTCAGACAACCAAAAAGTCAGTGCAAATACTAGTATGAACTCAAAGGCTCTAAATGAGTGTTCATCCAGATCTGAAACCCATCTAAAGATGGGTTTTTCTCTTCTTGTCCACAAAATCTAGTAAACAAAAATACTTTCCTTTTCCAAGCTTCAAAATGGGGAAAAAAGTCCTTTTTTTTTCTAGCATGTTGCACAGTGCGTGTTGCCATTTTTGTTAGGTTTTTGGATTCCTGAGAGAATTAATGAATGATGGAAAAGCTCAAAGAGAAATTTCCCAGCACCTCTGATACTTCTTTGGCGCACAGAACTATATTCAGGGAAAGGAGATAGAAGGATCAGTATCTAAGGGAGAACAGTAACTGATACCAATAACAAGTAAAACAGACTGGAAATATTCCTTTGCATTTATAAATAAAAGTTTTATCCTAACACAGTTTCAGGTAAGGAGCAACACACTGAAGACACACTTTATATCTGAAGGTATGTGCATTTAATATTTTAAGTGCTGTTGACTACACATGAGCTTTTTAAGAACACTCTCCAAGACACTTTCAATATTCACCAGCCAACTACATTAACCATGTGAAATTTCACACAGTTCTGTTTTCATGTCTTGAGCACCACGCAAACTTTGGGAACAAAGCTGTATTCATTTCAATAATTGATGAGTCTCTTTTCATTAGTTTCTTTGAATAAAGTTACTGAAGGTAAAGTAAATGAAAACTAACTCCCAGATCAGGCAGCTGCAGTCTCAAGTAATCACAGAATTAGAAAACTCTATATCCACTGCTTGTTATTCCCAGAAGAGAGTAGTAGGAAAGAATTGTGAATAATAAGAATTTAAAATTAAAGAGAATGAACCTCTATTAACTTGTTAGCCCCTGTGGGGTAGAATAACTGGTGTACATACACAAGATTATTTTATCTGGCATCTGTTTTTCAAGTATGTGGACAGTTTGAATTGGATTATCTGTTCTGAGGGCACAGTCCTTTTGAGTTTGGATTAGGTTAGGAAGATGGGCTCCCTGTTGAATAAACAGGGCTAAATTCAATTCTTCTGCTGTCTGTAGAGCAGAATCCTTGAGATACACAGGCCTGTTGTAAGAGCTCCTACCACACCTCCCCTGTGGCAGAGGCAGAGCGCTTGACAGGAAAAGAGAGCAAGTAGATATCAAAAGAGTTCACCACCAGAGGAAAGCAGGACTGAGTTATTCCTGGGGATGATCTCCGTGGTGTTTGTGCAAGGTTTAAGCAATCATTCACTGGAACACCTCAGCAGGGACATTTCTGGTAACCCAAATTCCCCATTTACCATGGGCAGCTTGTGTCTCACCAATGCTCCTGCCCATCTCACAGCCAGCTGTGCCATCATCGGCCCTTGGGGCAGAGCCAGATTCCAGACCTCCAGGGGTCTCTTCCAACCCACCTGAGCCTATGGTTTGTCCTACCACCAACACAGCCTTTCACAATCCACAGACACATAAAGGGAGCCTTTCTCACAAACATCTAGATCTGGGTGCACACCTGCACTATTCTACTCATTAGTATTTATTTTCTAGCTTACAAAGATGCAATCAATCCATCAGGAGATTACCAAAGGTTTTACAAAACTGGCTCCTCATCATAAAAACACTGAGTAGAATGAATGTTTTGGGGCTTGGATATCTGTGAAGTACTGGATGAACACATAGCAATGTTAAAAAAAAAAAAAAAGACAGAGAGAATGCCCAATTTTCAATCGGGACATGCACATGAATAGAAGGGAACAAGTTCATCTAATTTACTTGCAACAAATAACTAGCTTTGGTCATTTGCGTCAACTGCATATTTACCTTTGGATATCTAGACACACTTGCCATTTTACAATTGCTGTGCCATTCTTCCTGTTATCTGGCATAGATTATTTCAGCTGCAGTGAGCCAATTACCATTTCCACTTGCATGACAGGAGGACCTCTGTTTGAGAAGGTTGTGACCCACACTCTAACCTAGGTTGTAATTCCTCCTCTCATTTTAATTCATTATCTGTATGTATGCAGCAGAATTTAAACAGGAAACTCTCCTGACTGCACTAGATAGAGTTTCAGTAAAATGAACATTCACAATTCAAAAGAGTATTTGCTTTTATAGGATAGTCATGAATAGAAGTGTTAGTGGGCTATTTGATTAAAATTTCTGTAAGTGATGAATGATGAAATGATTTCCAAATTAGATGTTTTTAAACCGTAAACATTGTTCTTAAGACTTGTTTCTATTTAGAAGAAACAAACAGGGTTATTCTAATTGCAAGGCATTATAATTACATGTAAGAAAGAAAAATGAAGGATGATTGGAAAATGAGTCATTACAAGAGCTACCTGTGCAACAGACGTGTCTCTCTAGGTAAAGTGGCAATGCAGTGCTGTGCTCTGGAACACAGAATTGCTCATTTGCGTAAGAACACCTTTACATTTACATATCCATTTTCTAAAAGCTGCCGGTTGCAAGATCCTGCAGCACTGCATCCACCAGCAGCCTCTCACCTTCAATGAGAACAAGGGTCATGCTGATGGGACCACATCCACCCCCTTTTCTGGAAAACAGGCCCTAGGGCGGGACTGCCATCACAGCCCCCCCATGGCCTGCCAGCTCCCCAAATCCCCACCCACTTCCAGATGAGTTGTGAGCAGTGACTCTGAGCAGGACTGGTCACCAGTAGCACCACTCCTCTCAGTCCCCTCTCAAGCTCCCATTCCTGAGACCTTGCTCCTCCCTTGCCCCAGCCCCAGTGATCATCCCTTATTGGGGTAGAGGGGCCATATTGTCATCAATGGGACTACAGCTCCCAGTATGATCCCATTCCTAAGGACTTCAACCTATGTAAAATCATTTTCCAAAGTCTTTACTCAGGAGGTTCATCAGGAGATTCAGAGCAGAGACAACACTGACTGAAATCCCACAAAAACTGGCCCTGCTTCAAGCTGACATAAAGCAGTGACTGTTTTTAAATTAGAACCACCATAAAGCAGACAGACCCCAAACCAGCCCAGTTTGCATCCTTCTCCTCACACTTCCCTGTAACTTCATGAGCCAGAAACAAAACTGGCATCAGGAAGATTTCATTTATTAGTAAGCAAAAGTAACAAACTGCAAATACTTCATTACTAATACATCATTTGTTCAGAACAGCACAAAACAAACAAGTCTGTGTTTTATTCATGGGGCTCCTGTCATCCTCAATGGCCCCAACTCACTGCAAAACATGCAGCTGCTGCTTACTCCACTGAAAGGGGATGGAAGATGGAGATGTTTGAGCTCCAGGGCTGAGGCTGAGCAAAGGTGGGAGCTGAGAATACAGGAGGGGAGCTGGAGAGCTCTTGGAACCTCAGGCCTTTCTTTGGATGTCAACACATCCTCCAGGTGGGACACTGCCCTGCAGCCCTCTAATCCATCAGAACATCATTATTAAATCATCACAGCACAACTGTAACACTCTGAAACTCACCGTAAAAACCTTCACCTGAGCTACTGATAAACCAGAAAAATCGCATAACTGGAGCAACATGTTTAATTAATGTCTCTCCACTGGTTACCCAATACTCAGTGAGCAATGTGGAGACTGCTCATTCGCTCGCTCACTCCCAGTTTCTTATCCTAACCCACATTCCATCATTTCCTGTCCCAGCCTTGGGAATTGACTGCCATGACAGCTTGAAGACAACTGTTTTATTAATATTTTTAAATTATTAATACAGCAAAGCACAGATGTGACTACACCTGGATTGACCACTGTAAGGATCACACCAAAGAAAACCACTATGTTTTCCACTTAGGAATCCCTGCTTTGAAACATGGAAAATCAGTACCTCAATTCTTAAACAGGAAAAACCTCACAGTGATTAGGGAAGACAGGACAGAAATGCAAAGCTGGATCCCTTCTTTTTCCCTCCATCTTCTTCATAGCGAGGGGGCTCATTTCCAAGCCTGGCTGAAGCTACCTCAGTAAGTTTGAGGCTGCAAATGTGCAGTGCCTGGGGGACTCCCATCCCTGCTCAGGGCAGGCTGTCCCTGCTCCTCTCAGAGGGCTCCTGCTGGTCCTCGATCCTTCCCTCACTGCCTCTGCTAAACCCAAGCAGAATTCAGCAAATAGTGGGGAAGTTTCCCAGTGGGGAAGTTGGAGATGGGAGGGAGGATTAATTATGACACACAGTGCTGTGAATGGATGCATTCCCAATTAAAAATGCTCTATTTAATTCAACCCAATTTTATTATTGTTTTGACTGTATTATTTTTTTCAGCTCACAATGACAGATTTTTCAGTTCGGCTGACAGAACTGTCATCTGTCCAGCTCTACATCTGAAGGAAGAGGAAAATGACTGTTCCCAGCTGGAGAGGAAAAAGCACACAGGAGGCATGTAACCTCAGGGTAGGGATTTTGGGTACAGACAGGGAAGTGAAATGAGAGGTGTCTGACAGACTAACACGTGTTACTGGGGCACAAAAAAAAAAAAAAAAGCAGTTTGAATCTGCTCTAATCAAGGTTAAAGCAGAATTGCAGAATTTAATGGCAACAAATCATTCTTGTTTTCACAAGATACAGCGTCCAGCCTCAGAGGTGTGGATGGCATCCAGCTCCCACAGAGATCAGTGCACCCCACACAACCTCTGCATCCTGCAGCGCTGGGGGACGACACTCCAGGGAGCACGTCCCCACAGCAAACCCTCTTTGTGAGAGGGGAAGAAAAATAAAACAGAGAGAGGCTCTGTTAGAAGCAGGGATATGAATCAGAAATAGAGATGCAGGCGTCATGCAAACTGTGTTAAGGGAACTGCTGATAAAGGGGACTGCTTCAAAGATAAAGGCTGTCGCATCTCTGTTAAAAATAAGACTATCACAAATGCAATCATATTTTTTCATGTGTCACTTGTGAAATAAATGATATTTCACTGGGAGGTTGACAGCGTAAGAAACGCAATTAGAATGATTTACATATTAAAGACATTATTATGTCTTCATTGTAAATATTTCCATCATGATGACTTTGAACAGAATTTTTGCAAACAGAAATATAAATATCCTCATGCCATATTTCACATAATCTGAAATCATGCTGTGTCAAATTGTCAATTTTAAGAATTCTCCTAAGCCATTACAAATCCCATTTTAATCTCTCCATAGACTTGTCTGCTTTTACATAATTGAAAATAACCACTGCTTGTAATGTGTTAATTTTGATGTGCAGTGAATAACATGGTGCCAGAACCCTTCTAGCCAACCGCTGTTTTGAAAAACTACTAAGCTTTCCATCTCCAGACTGCCTAGGGCTGCATAAACCTTTACAATGCAATTTTTTTTGTTATTGATTAATGCTAAATATTCCAAAGTATGTCATCAAAATCATGAAAGTTGGATTTTTTTTCCTCTTCCCTGGGACTGATTAGTGTGTCTTCAGTAAGAAAGATAAGCAAATACAACCTCATTAACAAGCTAGCAACTTTAGATAACAAAAAGCACCGCTAATAGCCCAGTTGCTATTGAACAGCTTCTCCTGATAGAAGAGACAAATCCACTCAGCAGGAGTCACAGACCCTGCACTTCTTCGCTTCTCTTTGCATTTAAAAATAGTCTTGGCACTCCAGAGAGCACGGCTAAGATGAGGGACGTGAGGGATGACAGCAGTGTTCCACCAGACCCAGACATGCAAACACAGGCATGGACAGAGGGGGCTGGGGTTACAAGAATACACTGCAAGAAGAGTCACTTGCAATCTGGTTTTGCAAACTCTACATTAATTAGGAAAGCATCTCCAAACTTTGTACTGGGAAAAACATTTACTGCTAAATGACAAGTGTAGACTGAATATTAAATATTATGAATTTTTAGTTCTCTGAATAACTGTTAACCCAACATTATTCCTATCTACCTTGGGTTTTTAAATGGAATTACATATAGCCTGCAGCTCCAAATCTAAATGAAAAATGGAGCTCCAATTGAACCTTAGGAAAAAAAAAGGCAGAAGTTAATGAGATTTAAATTAGTAACAGCCAAAGCTTTCCCTTAAAGAAAACATTATTGATTTTAAAGAGCTACCTAATGAAAAAGAATGGCACTCATTTAAGACTTTGCATGAACTACATTAGAGTTTCATTTGTAATAATAAATAAGGATGTGCTTTACAGTCCAATTAATCAGCAGAATTTATGTACATATTTTTATGAGTTAACTACACATTCCCTAAGCCCTTAATCACAGTTTTGGGTGAACTGTTTATGGTAGTAGAGAAATTACCATTTCTAAAGCCCACACTGTAAAGATAATTAAGTACCAGTTCCCTATAAGAGTTAAACACCTATAAAATTTCTGCATTTATAATCCATTCTTCATTTGAAAAATGGAAATTCATAGTGTTTCACTTTATTCTTCATTAAAAAATGTTTATATTTTCAGTTTAAGTAACTGATTATTGGAAAAATTTTCCTCCTATGAACGCTCTGCAGCTTTTATACCCTACAAACAAAAAAACATTACTGCCAGAAAAGGCAATACCTGGACTCTTTGTAAATTCCCTGAATAGGTAGGAAATTTGTTGAGCTGATGGTTTCCATATATTTTCATTCAAACATAATTTCATACGGTCACAAGATACTTCATCATATCAGTACAATTCAGGAATATAATGCTGTGATCCTATGACAGTTAAATGTGGAACACTGGTGACCATGCACAGTTTCTTCTCTGAGAGCTACTGAGAAAACAGATGAAGTGCAAGGTCCCCCAAGCAAGTTTCAAATGACATTTAAACCCAACTACTTCTACAAAAAGTAAGCATGCCTGGACCCAGTCCAAACAGAATTTCACCTCATAATTAATTAAAGCTCCAGACAAAACCCGTAAGAACAACAGGAACATTCAGTTCATTTGCTGAGATACCTGAAAGTGCTAAAACTTTAAATTGCTAAATTCCCTATGGATAATGAAACCAAGCTCACCTGGAGGAATCTCCAGCCCCCTACTTGGTTCCTCAGCTCCTACACTGGGAGGTATCTGCTCAGATTCCCAGTTTAAGCCTCAGCACCACCTCCCAGGGCTCAGTGTGCCACCTGCTCACACACAGACTGCCCTCCATCTGCTATTGATGACCACAGTGGTGTTTAACTCCTCACCAGCTCTAAAGACAACATTTCACTCCAACAGCAAACCAGGAACAAAGGTAACTGCAATTTCTCAAGGAAGCAAGCAACAAATGTCTCAAGCTCATGCATGCCAAGATGACAAAGAACATGTAAAGGTGCCCCATATGGTACAACAAATACCAAAATCCCAGCACAGCACTTCTCTTTCAATCCAATTCACTGGGACAGCACTTCCCAGGGGAGATCATACTTGTCCAAACATGTCTGAATGGTTGGGCTTCATCTTTGCTTTGTTAAGGCAAAAGATAGATTTACAAAGAGATGCATTTATTTTTAATAAAGAACATTCATACACATTAATTTCACCTGCCACAAGACTGTGCCTTGAAGAGATTCTTTAAAGTAACTGAATAAAACTTAATCCATCTGTTTCACAGAACTAAGAATTACATCTGCCTCTTTGTAAGCTGATTTACAAATCCCTGGCATCCTGCTGTGGCCACCTTCTCATGACCATGGTCACCCTATTCACATTGTCATCACAATTCAGAGCAGTAGTGCAGCTTGGAATCAAATCCTACATGACCCTCCCTCACCTTTCCCAGTCCAATCCATAAAGTGGATTGCCTCCCAGAGGCAAGCCAGCTCTCAAACACATGATCTTTGGGTGGAATTTTGGAAATTGCAACTCAGGTACACTAGGTTGGTTTTGTACTTTGTTCTTCCCATTCTTTAATAAAGAAGTAAATTAATAAACCTGAGCATTATATTTGTGATATTGCCTAAGGCATGACAAAAACTACTGAAACTGCAGGAGCTGCATCCCTGAATGGATCTTAAGGGAAATAATTAATAGAAACTACATTGCTTGTTCCTCTAAACTATGTATTTTAGTAATGTTCAACAAAACTCTTTGGAGAAGAGAAGGCAGTCCCTCCTTCCCCACACAAATGTGACTGGAGTACATTGCACATTGGTGAGATGCACCACAGGGCCCCTGTGAATGGACACAGACTCCTGTAACCCCAGCTGGGGTTTAGATCTAAGCCAAAGGGACTAAGAACTACTGTGGACTGAGGGCATCAGCTGGCAGTTGGAACAGTCCTAAACTGAAAAACCTAGGCTAGGTCTGAGGGAAGCAATAAAGAGCTGCTACTTACCCTGCTGCCATAGCGATTTTCACATGCTTGCAAGGCTAACATCTAAAATGTTTCTCTTGCTTTTATTTGATTCCACTTTATACCACACTGTTTCTCTTCTGTTGTTTTACATCTGATTCAGAGGTTATTTTCTGGTGTGTTATGGACCACAGCTCAAGAACTCCCATTTTAAAGCCTATTTCCCAGAAAACCAGTTTGTACAGCTCAGGCTGCTCTGACAGTAGGCAGCCTTGTACTTCTTCTTAACATCCTCCTGATTTTAATTACCATTGCCTACATTAAATGAAGAAAGTTTACCACATCCCTTCTGACTTTTGAAACTTTCACAAGTAACAGGCTTCCACAAGATTTTTTTCTTTTTTTTTTCTCCCTTGTGTCTCCTACAGGTAACTTTTTTTTTGCATTGCTTCAGAGTTTAGCCAGGTTCACATGCTGTCTGTACAATAGTAAGACTTGGAATTTGAAGTTTGATTTCCTCCCCAAGAGCCCTTAGATGAGTGTTTGCTCTGTTTTATACATTCTAGTGGGAATTCCTACAAGTACCTTGACCTTTCCTCTCTGCCAGCAGGAGGACTGCTGCTTTTATTGCAGGGAGACAACAACAAAAAATATCCTGGCTATACAGACCCAAGGTTCCCTGGTGGAGTGATGAACAAGAAAAATGGGAATTCTTTGGGGATGGAAAGGCAGTGTTCACAAAGAGGTGGCTGAATCATTCAAGCATTTTTTATGCCTGTAACTTTACCAAGTCTCTTTTGAGCTTTGACAAAAGTTTCATAGTCAGATGAGACCAAGTGTTGGGCTCTTTAAGCATCAGCTGCAAATGAAAGAAGTCCTCCTACAAAAAGCATCTGAAAATCATTTCTTTCAGCTTTGCCAAGGCCAGGCATTCCCTGGTGTTGTGTCCACCCAGATGGTAAAGGCTATCTTAGGACAGCCTTCTCAAGGAGACAAAGTCTGCCCACCACTCAGATTAATATGCTAACAAAATCCATTGGCCATTAAAGATGTTTTAATCAACTTTGATTTCTTTTGTAAGAAAAATGATGTATTACAGACTTTGTCAAAAGAGCTTTGTTAACACTAACACTTGAAAAACAACTATGCTAATATGACATTTCCCATCCACTTGTTCTGTACTTTTATGCCACTTAGCAATGAACTACAGCATTTCCCTCCCAACCTCTAATATTTGGCTATGGGAGTATGTGGGAGGTCACTTTTTAAATTATTTTTACTGTGCTAATTTATTGTCATTTTTGACTTATCTATAATACACTTGCACTTTAAACCTGCCTAAATGTGCTATGTGAAAAATAATCTTATTATTGGTTTACTAAAAATGGTTACCACTAAAAATTGTTATTATAATAGTAAACTAATACCCTAGAAAAACCATTTGGGGCAAGACCATTTCTACATGTGTCATTTCTCCATGCTTTCACACAAAACATGCCCTGGCAGTCACTTGAGCACACAGAGCAGCTGTTAAGTCTTAGCTCAGAAACTTAAATGAAGCTGAAAAGGGAAGTCTTGGGGAACTCTGGCATTAAAAAATAATATCTTGCTGTGACGCTGGAATTACATTTATAAAGGGGACAAAATGGCTATCCTTTCCTAACTAGCATTTTTTAAATGCACAGGGGTTTCCAAAAAGCATCAATTCTGCAATTCAAGCGTGCAAACTTGCACAGCCACTGAGGTTCAGCATACAGCACTTGGCCATCTCCTCTGTGTGATTGTAATGAACATTCTCCACTTAGTGTGATGAATAAAAATCACAGGCCATGCCAAGATGTTTATCTAACAGACAGAAATAGGCTTATCCACAGGAACACAGAAGTTTGATTAAAAAAAGCAGATAAAAGGAATTATTCCCATGTCCTAAAGAAAACAGAAATAATGAAGCTTCAAGGCAAGAAAATATTTTACACTGCAACTCTTAAAAAATACACTGTTCAGGCAGCTCCTGTCACAGGTAATGGTAGTGAAGGGATCCAAACACAAATTTTTAGTCCACAGCTTCCTGCTCATGGGCTGTTCAGACTCCAGGTTGATAAAACAATAATAATCAAAGTTAAACCTAGACTGAAAACATCAGCTTTCCACATTATTTTCACCTCAGAGTTGTCAGAGTCCAAGAGCAGAGGCCACAATTTAGACTTTCACCACAAATGTCTTTCCTAAGCCCTGAGCACTGAAGGATCCCCAGACTGTGAGAGTCCATTGCTAGAACCTCCTCAGCAGAGCTGCCTGGAGCTTCTCTGGGGGCTCCTCTCTCCACCAGCATCCCTCACACACCACCCATGAGCTCTCTGAACTTCTGTGTGATGGGCTTGTGATGATCCCTTACAGGGTTGGGTTGTTGGGGATTTTTACATCTTGACTCCCCAGTTTTTCCCAACCTGCTTTTCCTTTTCAGACTATGAACAAGAATACTCTAGCTGGACTTCCTGCATCTTGGTCTGCTTCTGAAGACAGCTGCTACACAAACCTGCCTATTTATAACTATTTTTAAAATACAAATGAAGAGAGAAGCATTTAGATTATGGGGTTCGGCTGAGAACTTGATGTGAACTTGATGTGAAAAAAAACCAAACAAAAAACAAACAAAAAACCCACAAAAACCCAAACAAAACAAAACCACAAAAAAAAAAAAAAAAAAAAAAAAAAAAAAAACAAAACCAAATCCTACACAAAGGTGGTAAAGCAGACCACCTCTGCATCATTTGCCTAAATGACTTTCCCAGCTACTGTGATTTCTGAATTCAGCTTTCAATTATAAAAGCCCATTCCTGATTGTACTCAAACTCCTTAGAAAGAACTGGTGTTTCCTTTCCTGACTTGTAACTTCCTTTCCTTCTATCCCAGCTTTTACACAACACCTGCCCAACAGCTCAGCAAGGAGATGGGATAAGGATTGTGCAGGGAAGAAATGTGACTCAAATACATGGCCCCAAACCATCCTGCAAAGGACAGGTGTCCATTAAATCATCACAAGAAGGGACACTGCTGTGGGCTGGGCTGGACTTCAGCTTCAAGGGTGAGCCAACCCATTCCAAGGTAACAGGGCTGTCACCCACAAGCCAGTGAGGAATGTTTAGTGTCACATGGCTGCACCACATTGAGAGATGATCATTAAGGCAACGGTGCAGAACTTGCTTTTATTCTCCGAGCAGTCAAAGCTCTAAAATTTCCAGGCTGACAGTTCAACAGGAAAGAAGAGACTTATTTATTTGGCCAATTTCTTCGCACTGTGAAGCTCTCATCCCCAAATCACATTAAAGGCCAAGCATCACAGAAACATACAATCATAAAGGTGGGAAAAGACCTCAAAGATCATGAAGTCCAACTATTAACTATCCCTTAAAACCCCAACTGTACTTGCAGTGCACTGTATCCATGAAATTATAATGCAAAAAAGGTATTTTTTTCCTCAAATACTATAAAAGATCCTTCACAGTACAGTGCAAAATCCCCAATCTGCACATTTGTATTGGTTTTACACGGCCTAGTTTTTGGTAACAAGGGGGCCACAGAGGTGGCTTCTGTGAGGAGCTGCTGGAAGCTTCCACCATGTCTGACAGAGCCGATCTCTGCTGGCTCTGAAGATGGACATGCTGCTGGCCCAGTTAGAGAGGTTGGTAACACCTCTGTGATGACGCATTTAAGAAGAAAATCAAAACAAAGGGGGCACAGTTTTTCTTCTAGTCAGAGAAGAGGAGGAGGTGAGGACATGTGAAGGAGCATGCAAGGAAAAAAAATCACTTTTGAAAAGGAAATGTACATCTGAAGTGAACTGTGACCCTTATAAAAGCTTCCTTTAATTCACCTTAGCTCACTTGAAGCATACAACAATGATCATGTAGCACCAGGAGCCAGTAAAGAGAGACAAAATCCAGATTCCAGAATATTGCAGTAACTGGCAAGATCATTACTCTTACTCCTACTTTTCACACTTGATTTTTTTTTTTTCTTTTGCTTCCTGCAAATGTACTGAAGAGCAGAGACTGGGAGATCATGCCTTCCCAGGATAAGCAGCTGAGGAGCAGGAGGCCCTGGGCAAGTTCCTGTGTAACAGGTTTGGGGGGAGTCTGAATCTTCCAGTTGTGCAGAGCATGAACCTCACTTGGCAGAGTGCCCCAGCCATTCCATGCTTACCTCCATCACTGGATACCATGGGGCAAAAACCCTCCCCTAGAGAACCCAGTCTCCCCAAGGGCACTTCAGAGGACCAGTGCTGGCAATCAATGCAGACAAGCCTGTCTACCAGCAGCGGAGGGTAGGTAGGACCTGGAAGCATCTTCACCTCTACCAACACTGGCTGCTCTTAGCTAAACCACCCGGTCCTGCTGCACAGCCCAGGCAGCCACTGGGCACTGAGGAGGCTGCACACCCAGAGCAACATCCCAAGGGAAGGAGCAGTCTCCAGGGGGACATGCAGGTACTGAGCCTTACACGAGAGCACACACGCACCTTTCAGATCTGCCCTGCAAGCTGCTACACCTGGCCCGACAGCCGTGCTGCGCTCCCGCCAGCAGGGCCTGGCACCACTGCCAAGGCACTGGGGCTGTCACCGCCTGTGCCACAGCCCTGCACACCTCAGCAAGGCCCACCGAGCACGTGGGACAGCTGAGGCGTCCCCTCCCCACCTGCAGGGCGACCTCCTCGCACGGGCCTGGCGATTCACAGCTCGAGCGCCGTGCACAGCAGTGCTGACCCAGGAGCAGGCAGTGGTTACACGGCTCCTGCTCACAGAAGCAGAGAAAAGCCTGGAGGGACTGTGCTCACTCACCTCCCACAGCCAGCATGGTCCTTCTGCATGCTCTGATCAATATTTAAATGATGGTGACAGCATTAAGAGGCCTTTCCCCATGCACTGATACGGTGCCTCCAGCCATCCCATCTAGCCAAGGTCTGAAGGAAAAAGAAAAGATGAGCCTTGCACTGTATCTTGAGGTTCAGTAGGTTCAGGCATGTTTGAAAGTTTATCTAAGGCTTTCTGGCAGGTCATCTCCGTATTTCCTGATGTGGAAACAATTTTATTTACTACTTCATTGAAATAACAGACCATTGCATAATACCCATGACAACAGTCTTCAGTGCAAACCTGCCACCTCAAACAGGTAAAGCTTCAGTGCAGCATAATTAACAGAATGTGAGTTAACAGCTCTGTAACATGCACCTGAAGCTGAGACACCCGTCTCTTCCCTTTCCACATCGATGCTGAAGCAAAGAAGCTGGACAGTGCATGGAGGTGCTGGCTGCTGCCTGGCTGTGACCAGCCTGTGGCCACTCAAACCTGTGGCATCCCCCAGAAAGCCTCAGCAGGTCACTCCAGACACGCTTTGGCTCACTCCCACTCCCGCTGCTTCAGCCCTTGTTACTTAGAAGGTGCAGCTCATTACTGATGACACTGCTAACGCAGTTTCCACTGTGAGGCTCAATATGGCTTTTCCAGGAGCAGAGCTGGGAAATTGTGCTCTGAGAAAACATTACCCCAGCTGCTCCAAGACACTGCAGCTCTGAGGCTTCCCGAGTAACTACAGTGGGCGTAAAGTGCCTTTCCCCTCTCAACACACAGCAAAAGGCAGCATCAAACACATATTGCTCTGCCCATCATGCAACTGCTGCAGAAGGGCCACACCTACTGCATCTCTTCAGCCTGTGACAGCATGCAGGCAAAGGAAAAAGAGTATCCCAGTCTGGTATTTAAAACACGAACATGTCAGAATATTCCTCACTCCTAACTCTGATTTTTTTTGCTGGTCCTTACTTACTGTCTTCTAAGACACTTCAGGATACAGCAGGTAATGTCTGTTCATTATCTTTTAGAAGAAGGGGCAGGAAAAGGAGAGAAAACAGAAGTGGAAAATTATTTCCCAAAGTTTTGTCCACTAAATCAAACCAGAAAAAGAGCATGCTTCATTCAAATTTCTTTGCCTGAATTTCACCTTGAACAAAGCCCTTGGTGAACCCCACTGTGTCTGGTGACCTGGAGCATTCAATGTCAAGCTGCTGAAGACTTCAGAAAATTCCTCTCCGAGATGCCAAGAGGAGCAGCAGGTAGAGAACAGTGTGAGTCACTGCAGCTGTCCCAGGACACCAGCCCTGAGCCAGCTGCACTTCTCTCCAGCAAAATCACTGGCACTGGGCTACAGAGTAAATGGCAAAGCCAAAGAATTGCTAAAAGCAGCAGGGAGGGGAGGGGACCTCAGAAAAGCTCAGATTAAAGACAACTTCTGTTTTAAAGATTACTTTGAATTTTGGCAGATGCTAAAATTTGTGGATGACTCTGTTTGTTTCTCGGAGAATGGCGACTCAGCAGGACACTGCCCATCAGACACCAAGGCAGAGCTCACCTGCCAGACAGGCAAAAACACCATTAACTGAGGGTATTCTCAACCACATTTACATTTTAACTCTATCTAATAGAAATGGAAACTAGATTTTTCCATCAAAATATTCAGAGTATTCTTCTTATTCCAGGCCAGCAGAACAAACATATGAGGAGGTGCTTTAGGTTTGTATATCCTAACTATGACCTTCCAGATACTGCACTGATTCCAGCAGTAATATTTTTCACACTTTCCTGTCACAACAAAAAGCCCTACCTGCATTATCTGAATGCAGACACTCGCGGGAGCGAGCATTAAGCAGATTTTCACAAGGTAACACATATTCAAACAGATGGACAGCCCCTGGTTTTTGAGCTGTACCATTCCACGGGGTTTCCTTTAGCCAATTTGATCACCTCGGAGGAAAGGAAGTTTTACACCTGATGCATCTGCGCTGGAAGACCCCCTGCCTTCCAAACGACTTTTCTGAGTGTTATTGGAAACAACAACATTAAGATAATGACAAGACTGGCAGTGAGAAATTCACAGGGGATGCAAAATAAATGAAATCAATTAGTATTATAAATACAGGCTGAGTTTCACATGTCTTACATGTCAATTACTCATATGAAGTTCTGAGACTTTATTATTAACAGGTTTATTTTGGCAGAAGCCATAAAAATTAACAGAAAAACCCAACAGTGCTATTTTAAACTTGTACCACCACACTGCAGTTTACATAGCTGCAAATAAAATGGAAGAATGTTTTTATGAGCCATAAAATGGCTCCGCTAATACCAAGAGACATTTACTGAAATGAAAATTTTCAACAAGCCTGCATCAGGCAAGCCTTATTTTGATTTTTCCAATTAAACAAAGGACAATTAGTACCCGTATAGGGAAGTGGATGAGCTCTGTTCAAGTATCAGTTCTGGTGGATCATACATTAACTGAACTTGTCGGTTTTGAGGTCAGCTGTCATTCTTCCCAAATTGCTCCCTGAGCAGATCACAGAGCAGATGGAAAAGGCCAATTTGACATGACTCTTTGGCTTAATTATAGCATTACTAAGACAGCATATGGAGTTGGTATGTACTGTAGAATTTTATCCAATACCTTTATTTCTCACAAGTTCAGTGATCTGGTTAATTTGCCTTGACTCGATCTTCAGTACATACATTCATTAGAATTGAATTATTCTTACCTGTGCATTACTAGGCCAAACTTTCTTATCAAGTCCAAGAGCTGCACATCCACACTAATGTTCAAAGAATCACAGAATATAAATTCTATATCAAAGACAAGATCTTTTCCAAAACATTAGTGTTTAAACTGATCCACTGTTTCCAGCAGTAATTCTGTCAGACCCTTTGAGTTACCCTGGGAGAGATGAGAGATGCCAGACTGGTCTAGTGACAAAAAGGCTTTGGTATTCCAAAGACTAGCACACCCCAAAGAATCATCTCATGGCATATGCCTGTCAGTATGCACAACACACCCACTGTGCTAGAAAATATAGCAAAAATAGGTCCACTAGGAAGAGTGGATCACACAAAATCCCTAACACTACCTGGAAGCATAGAAGGTTTATCACCTTATCATAGCACTGCTCCATTTGAAATCCTTGGTTTACAGAAATCACTGCAGTGTTCACCCCTGCAAAGTAACTACCTATCAACAAGAGATTTAAATTCTTGGCACTTATCTTCTGCTGCAAATTCTTTAGGAAAGGTGAACACCAAAAGAAATTGGAAGTTGTAGTTCAGGTTCTCTAAATACTGCAGTGACCTATGTCAACCATTCCATTTGCAACATTGATAAGTTGTTCAGTGTTCAGGTCAGATATCAGGATATGTTAGAGGTGCTGACACAAACTACAGAACTATTTGCCATCATGGCAAGGCAAGCATTAACTGGTCTAGAACTATCACTAAAACAGCTCCATAGTCTATTATTGTCCAGAGGGTGTTTTGACTGAATCCCAAAGTCACTGCCAAATATATCAAAAACAGGAAGCCAGAAAACTCAGCTTCTACTTGACTATTTAATAATCTTTGCCTATTTTCCTAAAAGGAGGAAATGGTAAAAGGACAGAGCTGTCAAATTGTGAGAGAAAGTGGTTCATTTCCACTGCCTTCTCTCTAAGCATTTTAGCTTTTTCCTGCTGAGCAGGAATTGGACGGGGCAGCAGTTTGAAATTATGGAAAGAGGGCAAAATTACCACCAACAACAAAGAAAAGTGTTGGGTTTCTATGATTTATAAATAGAAGTTTCAGGAAAAAGCTTAAATTTGAAATTTCATCATGAAGTGAAATAGGAAGACTGAGATAATACTCACGTTCCAGAGTTTGATGCAGCCAGTAATGTTTACAGGCTGGGAAGAGGAGTGGGGAGATAATCAGTGCTGCTTCCTGTAAAATTTGTTGCTTGATCCCTCAGAAGATCTAATTATGCTACTTAGGTCTTGCAATTTGAGTTTTTGGACTCAAACATTTATAAAGTCTTTCTAATCTATTTCACTGTTCAGATGTATTGCTCAAGTTCATTGCCTGGTGAGGATGAAGGATGGCCTGCACCTCCCATTTATTACACATCTACCACCAGTCTGACCAGGAACCTGGCTCTCCCAGAGTTTTTACACACCTTTTCACCATCAAAACCCTACTCTGTGGCTTTTCTGTAAACATAGATTTTGCTCAAGTTTTGGAAGTACTCAAAACAAAAGCAGAACTTCACATTGGTGATGTGAGTTGATATACTGGTGATGAGTAAAGGCAAGATGTGAAGGGTCAGGAGTAAATTTCAGGTGGAAAATTGTGCCTGAAAAGGTTGTAGAGCCAAGGTGGAAGAGAGTCTGAGGACTGCAGTCCGAACTCAGGACTTCAGAGCATCCCCATTTCAGTTCAAAATTAGCTATGTCTGAACTACTGAGTTCTGAGAAGTCTGGCTTCATTTTCACAAGTAACTGCCATGATTTAAAGTGAATAATTTGATCTTGGAGATATTCTGAAGTTAAGAAGCTACCCAACATCCATTACTTTTGCTACCGTGTTGGGAACATGATGCCTGAAGCCAAAATAATTTTTCTCCACAGTAGTCAGAGATCAGGGGAGGGAGGCTCATTACAGATGTGCACTTCCATCACTCTGGACTACTTCCAATTTTCAGCTCCTGCTTAGATCCCTTCATTCACCCTGAATTATTGGCAACTGGAGGATAATTAGTCCATCATTGCTTGGGAAAACTAGAAGGTTTTCTATATTTCTTTCCAATCACTTAAGCTGGCACACAGTAGTACCTTATACCATAATTTTGCACTTTACTCTTATTAAGGTCTTTCACCCTCTGTTTCTTTACATTGAGATATTGAGCAATTACTTGGCTTCATTCTAAAATAAAAGTTACATCACATTTGAGCTGATGCCTTCCAGCCAACCTATGCCAAATACAATTTGCTCAGAAACCTAAAGTTATCTAGCTGAGGTTGGATATGAAACTTGCAGCAAGTGCTGCTTTATAAATAAGACTTGTACTCTTGCACTTGGGGAAAAAAAAAGTAGTCTAACACAGGAACCTGAGAAAACTTGACTCCATATAAGCAGAGGAGACTTTCAACTGTATCAATACAGTCAGCCAAGAGGTTCTGCTAATTAAAACCAAATGACTCCTTACAAATGGAGCAGCAGTTTAGTTGGGTTTGAGTAGGCAGCATGTGACTCTCTGCTTTCAGTTCCTGAAGAAGTGACAGACATAACAGACAGACGTTGAGTAAGAAGCTGCTGCCTCCACAATGTGCCAAGGGCCAAACTTCAGCTTCCTTGTAATGCCTCTGATTCTGAAACAGCATGAATGGGCTAGAGGTTTTTCTCCCTGAATATATTTATAGCCATGTTAGAATTATTCTGATGGCCACCAGCTGTGGTCTGCTGATGGAAGAAACGCTCCACTGGGTTCTTCCCAAAGTTGCCTTTGAACTGACCCAAAGAAAAAATGCAAATTTTAAACTTGGTGCTATAGAGCTACCTTAGCATGGCCAGGAGGTGCTGGATGTGTGTAGAAGTCTTTCAGAATATTTACTGTATGCACAAGATGTTCTTTTTCATGCTATGCATTACAAAGAAAAATAAGATCTCCCTTCCTCACACGTTAGTCATATTTCTGAAACCACATTTAGTCAATTTAAAACAGAGGTAGTTAAAATACCACAAGGATGGCAATCACATGAAATAGTACAGATAGACTGAAAGCAGGAGTAATAGTAATATGAGCTACATGTTAGGGTTAGACCTGTAAAAATATAATTTTTACAGGGTCATAAAACCCTGTAAAAATATCATTAACTTCTTACACATCAAGCAAACTGTTTCAGACCAAAACTGTTCTCTTGTAATTATTCTACACTGATGACCATCCCTACCATAAATTTCAGGTAATCAGTGTCTCTCAATATGTGACTCTTAATAAAGATGGGCTCTTGGTGTGCCCTGAAAGCTATATTGAAAATATTTTAATTGTGGCACAAACAGGAAATAAATTCCATATTCTCCAAGGTTTCCAAAAGCAAAAAGGAAAATATGTTTAAGAGAAGGCAAACTGAAAAATCCTTGAAAATTTAGGAACTAGGAAGAATAAAAATAAAACTGCTTTTTGAAGTAGGTTTTTTGAAATTTCCAGAGTAATTTAACTTTCTATTAATTCTTTCAGACACTGTAAGAATCAGTTGTCAAACCCACACACACAAAAATCCAAATAAAATCCCCCACCATTCCATTGCAAATGATAATTTCTAAAGCTCCACATGATCATCACCATGTTCTTATCCTTTCTGAACACTCACAGTGTCAGATGTAGAGTGCTTTTGCTTTGTCTACTATCCAGTAAAAAGCAGAGTTATTTGTTATCATTAGAGACCCAGCAGAGATGCTTTGAGAGACTTTATTCTGTTGATAGAAACCAATTTGTTGTAAAAAAGGGAAATCTGGGTTCTTGAAGTTCGCTGCGAAAGTTAAATAGGCATCTATCTCACTACCTGGTGTATTTACAAAATGAGTTCATTAATTTATCTCATAAAATTAGTGGTTTTTGTGACCACAGAAAGGAAACAGCATAGCATGGCCTGGAATTTATACCTGAAGCTTGATAATAAGCTGGTAGTTGCTTTGCCTTGCCAGGAGTCTCTGGAAAGCTCACAATAGCAGCCCTCCTCCTTAAGAAGGCAGTAAAAATCCTGGGGCTGACCCTGAGGAATAATTCCTATGCTAAATCTCGTTGAGAGCAGGCCAAACTACTTGTGTGTTTGGGATGGTGGTGGGTGAATGTCCAGGAGTACATGGGCTGGAGAGACTCTACTTCTCAGGAATGGCATCTGAGTCCCAGGGAAATCCAAAGAGATAGGAGCCTGCAGACTGGAGCAGGTGTCATACATAAGAAAAACCTCTGCTCCTGGGGGCTCAAACACTCAGGCTCAGGCCAGCTTTGACAGCCCACAGTACATCTCCTCCTCAAGAGGTTCTGCTATGTGCTGAGCTCAATATTGTCTCCTTCCCACAACAAGCAAGTTTGCACAGTGTGAGTTTCTCTCTGCCAGTCCTTCATTCTGGGCACTTCAAAATAAAAAAAGGTGAAAAGCCTTACAAGAACAAAGACCAAGCTATAATTGAAAAACTGACAACTTCCCAAATCAGATGTGACTGTGACCCAAATCAGGAGGGGAAGAAACAGTAATTCATCCTGGCACGCTAATTAATTATCACACAGATTGCTTATTGATTTTCTTGTGTTCACTGATACCTTATGAAGTACATTCATTTCATCCAAACTTCTCATAGAATGGCAGATGCTGATGGCTCAAAATTAGACACAAATTCACAAGTAGGTCAGGTGTCCCCTTCTAGAGATGGACAAGGCCAGAGCAAATCCATTCATCCACAGCACCAAATCTCAGCATCAACAGACTCATCTCCAGTCCCACTCATAAAAGCTAAATTCTTCTGTAATGATCCCCCAGTGAAGCAAACCAGCCCTTGCCAATAAAATTAGTCAGATTGCCAAGGTTATAACCAAACCACTTCAGCTTCTTGAAGGTTTCCTGCACTGGACAATAGCCCAAGTTCCCAGAGAAATTATCTAATAGGACATTTTCTAATTATAGAATTAATTACTGCCACAGAATAAACAGCAGAGGCACATCAGGCTGAGAATAATTATTTGTACAATTAGCTCTTTCACATCAAATAAACATTTACAGCCATTCTTGAACTGGGAATTTGTAAGATTAGGAGAGGTCCCACTCCACTTTCATCACTCCCAGAATATCCTGCCACTACCAAGTGAAAGCAGTTTCCATGTTCTCTCTAAAACAGTATGAACTTATTCCATTTAAGTTGTTGATTGTCTTTGGAATTTTCTGGGTACTAAGCATGCATCCTCACTACAAAGGTTTTAGTCTCCTTTGTTGTGTTTTGATTGGGTAAAAAAGCCTGTTTGCAATGCACGATCACAGGCAAACTGACTGCTCTCCTGATGTGCCTACAGCAGATGTGTCACAGAGATCAAGGAAAATTCGTGTGGACAGCAACTTGTTTGCTTGTGCACAGGGAAATAGCGATGGTCTCATTTCCAGCTCTTTGCACAGTCAGTACAATCATCATCATTACAGTGATAAAAGCAGCCTCTGAAAATTTCTGTCTAGTAAAATACCTGTTGAAGAGGGAGTGTGAACAACCTCAGAAAGGGGCTAGAATACGAAAGGGCCTAATTTTGTGGCTTAAAAACAAATATGAGCGAGCCAGCTAAAGCATCTACAAAGCTGAACAGCTTTGAGCATGGGTCTGTTTACTGGACTCAGCAGCAATTCAACAAAACATTAACAGAACCCAAAATCAGGATTAGCCCCTGGTCTGTCATCATACCTTCAAAACTGCCAGAAACCCATGCCATGCATACTTCCCTCCAGATTTCCCTGTCAGGTCTGTCCCAAGTCACAGGCAGGTACTTGGGAAGAGTGCCTGGTGTATTTGACGATGGATATCTGGATCAAACCAGTAGGTCTACTTGTGAAAAGTAAAGGGGAATTAGAGTGTGCTTTCCCTATTCTAGAAGAAACACAAGTAATCTACTTAAATGAAAATCAATTTTGGATGTTCCTTTATTTCACTTTATGGTCTGTGAAGATCTTTTCTTTTCATGCTGTCACGTGAATGGTATGCAATTCCCACACTAGCCATAGATATTCCTTTAGAAAAGTAGTGAAGGTCTTAACTTTTTAATACAAATTATTCCTCAGGAATCCTTAGCTGCTATTCAAGCAGTTTAATTCAAAGAGTTATATCTCTCATTCAGGAAACTTTAACTGACACTAATCAGACCCAGCTATTTTTATTATTAATGTACAACAATAGTAATCTGGTGTGACTAGCATCTTTAGCCAGAGTATTAAGGCCTTCCACTCCCTGAAGTGCTATTTAGTAATAAAAAATTAACAGTTTTGCATAATCTACTTATGTATGCCGCAACTACTAAAGATTAGCTGCAGCATTTTCTTCTCTCTTCTGAGCCTCAGCACAGACATACATACCCTAAAAATTAACTGATGCATGTTTGTGAGCTGATGGGAATGTTTCAGTGTGTTGGCCACGGATGCAGCAGGGATTACATGGAAACACCCAGTCCCTGTGATAACTTACACACAAGCTCAGAGTTAGAGAGTGATAAAAGATCAGGCAATTTTCATCCCATTTTATATTTTGAAAGATCCAACAAGGCCTGCATGTGGCAGTTCTGGTTCTTTTAAACCCTACTGGCTTCACAGGTCAGGCTGCACAAACACAGGACCTGGCCTCAGTCCATAGGGGTTTAAGCAGAGGAGGCAGCCAGCCCAGAGGTTTACACAGAAGGCTGATGTACCAATACACTGAATTAACATAGGTACATATTTCAGCAGTGACCAAAGCGTTACAAGCAGTGAACTTTAAAAGGACACACAATGCAAATAGCAGTCAGACCACAGTCAAGAGCCCAGCCACGCAAACTCATGGAAATAGGTTGTGGGATACCTTTCTTCATCTTAACTGGACGTTGTTGCTGAAGCATAACCAGACTCCTATGGTATCACCCTCTCTCATCAGAAATAGGGCACAGAAAACCAAGCCCCTTCACTGTTTAATTTTGACTAGTCAAAGGCAGGATGCAGGGAACAGCTCCTGTGATGTCTACAGGAATTAGGCCTTTTTATGTAAGTTGTTCTCCCCTTACAAGATGCACTGACGTGTCTCCTTGTTTCTGAACTGTTTCCAGCAGAGCTCGGAGCCGCTCACTGCGAGAGCAGCGCAGCCGCCCGGCCCCTCGGAGCCCTGGCACACGGCAGGTCCTGCAGCTCCTCAGAACCAGCAAAGGCTGGTTCCCAGACAAAGGGAAAAGGCTCCACAGACTGACAAAGGCACCACAGACCAGACATCAGTCTCTGACATACGGCCTCACCTCAAATGAACAGCATCCACACCTGTACCAACAAGTCATTTAGAAAGCTCCTGGAAACAGTTTTTTCAAGCCTCAGTTTTTTCAAGTCTCTTTTCAGATCTTCACTTCAGTCAAGTGCATCCCCTCATGCCTGAGATTTAAGAGGAGCCTCCTTCGTTCCCATAGTTCTGTCCACAAGCTCACTGTGGGCACCACAGCACTGTTGATGGAGAATTAGGCTGGTGCAGAGCTCTCCTCACTGAGGCATTCCAAAAGAAATCATCAATTTGCAAAATCACCCTTTCCTCCAGAAAAAAAGAAGCAAAACAAACCAGAAAAACCTTGTGATAACAGCTTTCCTGTACCAGCAGAGACAGCTGGAGCAGGAGCAGGGCCAGCCAGCGCCTCATGCAGCAGCTGAGGGAAGTTGGGAGTTACTGGTTCCCCAGAGGGGAAAATGAAGATCCCAATCTCAGCAATCAGCTCGTAGGAGCTTTCATGCAGCAGATAAAGCAGCTCACTAATTCTTTTCCACTTTACCTGGAAATCTTTCTGTCTTAAGTTTGGGCTTCCCCCCTCCCACAATTAATTTCAGGGGTTTTTTTTAAGCTTTTTGTCCAGCTTTGAAATGAGATTACTAATACAAAATGTCTCAGAGAAAAGAGCTTCTGAGCTAAAACTCAGCAAGATTTCAGGTCACTGCATTAATATTGATAGCTTTAAAACAATAACTGTGCATCAGGTACAGGATAGGATATTTTTCTGTGCAGCTAAATACTATGTCATTACCACAAAATCTATTTCAAGCTTATAGGAAAAAAGTAATTAATTTCATCCAAAGAGGCAAAAGATTTCTGTCTAAAGCACACAGGAACAGTGACTCACATTGTCAAGTGCCAGGCAGCTGCTGCAGCCCAAAGCTGGCAGCTCCGGGAACTGATATCTCCAGCCAGGTGTTAGCAACTCCACAGAAAGTTTTGCCTTCCCTTCTACAAGCAGGACATGCTGGTCTTAGAAACTGGGGTGTAAGGCCAGGCATGCTGCACAACCACAAGCTGTTTTCTTGTTGTAATTCTGCTCTGGCTTCTATTTCCCCAGGATGATGGAAGGGTTGTGCTAATCCCAGTTGTCCCCCCTGGTCCCCATGTGATATCTGCTGAACTCTGCAAACTACAGTCTGCTACAGGATGAAAAAAACTGATGCTGCCCTACATTAACAAGTCAGGCTGTAAAGTGACATGTCAGGAACTGTAAATGATAACTACATTCCTACCTTGCACCTTATAAAGTTAAGGTCAACAGCAGTCCAAACCCTGACCGGGCTCCGAAGCCTCCTGTCACTTGAGCTCCCTGGTGAAGTCCTCTGTGCAGAGCATTAGCATCCTGTGTAAATGGAGCATGGCATTTCATCTCACATCAACAAGAGGGACTGAGGAGGAAACACTGGCTTTATGAGCAGAAAGCTTCCTGTGCTAATAAGATACAGCATTTGAAACGCTGGCACTTTTTTTAGTCATATTCTTTCCGTATTAATTTTGGCTAATACAGTGTGACAGTCTCTAATGTGATCTGGCTCTCATACCCTACTGGTGATGACTAACACTAATTCAGTCCGATTCTTATGTGACAGGATAGGTGGAAAACTGATAATGTGGTAGAAGAGCAAAGTGCTTTCTAGTAGACTTTTCAAGGACCAGATTCAGTGGTTTTCAAATAATCAGATAATATATCTTCACAGATAAATTAATACATATCCTGACATATCTTGATGTGTAAGCACCTCTATTTTTTTGTTGTTTTTTTTCCCTTGTACTAGATAAATACATCAAGATCCTTTAATAACCCTTTATAAGGCATAACCCTTTATTAATTAGAAATTATTCTCCTAATTCTTCCCAGTTCTTGTCAAGCACCAGAATGGGATATATTGCAGTAACTGCTAGTAATGAATACAACAAACAAGCTGCCTCTCTCTCCTCTCTTGGTATTTCAGTGCTTACATACTGATGCTTTTCCTCTTAACCACAACTTTTTGTCTTGGGTGCATGTTCAATAGGTTTTCCAACGTGAGCTCACATGTTCAGAGCTGCTGCTCTCCAGGCACAGCTCTCCACTCACATAAGCACAAGCAAGCTACATTTTTAATCTTAGCTGTATCATCAAAGTTGTTCAAAAGAAATTAATGTTACCCTGTTGACGGAGCTTGCATCAATCATTATTTACCACTTTGCCAACATCTAATCCTTCTACCAACTTAATCTGAAGAATTTTTTATTTTACTTCATTGAAGAACAAGTGTGGCAGGACCAGCACAGTTTTTTGCAGAACATCCCAGCTGCTTGCTATTCCCCATTAACTTTTGGTCCTTTGAGAAAAGCACAACATTAGTACTTTTTTGATCTGTAACCATTTCACATAGCTTGTGACCAGAGACATAATCCTCCATTACTCTAAAGACTATAGTTGTAAGAACTTTTAATTTGAACTTTGCAAATTAACCACAGCAAAGAATCATTCACGCAGGATATCCCATCAGCAAAGATGTCACATTAAATTAGTGACTGTCCGGATCAATGGGTTTTTATTGAGCAGGATCCCTTATGAAGGTATTGATGTAATATTGTCAATCCTTGGAGCACACAGAGCACCAGATTCATAAGCACAGGTATACATTGCTGCCTATTTCTAACCCTATCAAAACAATTATCTGGCATGCAAATTAATTATGGAGATAAAAAGCATGATCATAATAGCAATATCCTCCTACTCATTTTTGTTTTATATTACAGCAAATAGATGTAAAAAAATCTAGCACTGGTTACTTCCCTAACTTTTTCCCAACCTGGGAAGACAGCAAACACTAATTAGAAATGCAATTAATGTTACTAAAGTAGCAGGACCCTCCACTTCTGCAGATTACACAATGCTATTTGATTTTTTCCTTGAATACAGCCCTTGCTACATGAATGGAATCATTGTTGAGAAACCAATTGGACAAAACTTACATTGACCATAATGAGCTTTGGCTCAAATCCTGTGTTGATTTGCTTTAACCCACAATGAAATTGAGAAACACAAAGAACTCTTGTAGCTGCCCATGTAACACTGAAGTCAGATTCAAAGCCCGAAATTCAACTGCTTAAGCCAATGTATGCCTGAGTGCTGCAGAGAGATCTTGGTGCAAACACTGACAACCTCTTTTTGAAAAGATGTGATTTCTGCCGCAGATTAAAATGAACAATGTGCAGACAATACACATTTAGGAGTGCTGGGAATCACAGCCACATTTGTATCATTCTTCAGGAAGCAAAATTATACATCAAGTGTGTTCACTTATGAAATATGTAGATCTCTGGCTGATAGCACAGAAGAAGATATTTTCTCTTGCTTGCCAGACACCCAAATGCATGGCCAGGGCTGTATCTGTTATTATTTGTGGCAATTAGCCAGGAATACTGTTCACATGGTCTTCTGCCTTTATCTGTGTAACTGTAATTCTATTCTAAAATCTGACAGGCCATCACTCACCATTGTCGGCCTTACACTGAAACTTACTTCCACACATCAGTGCCATCATTTGTATTGATTTAATTCCACCTTATTCTTTTCCCTCAATGGACACAGACTTTCCATTTGTCCCCATGCCTTAGCCTTACAGGGCTGTGTATGCCTTTTAAACATTTTTCCATTAATTTAACTAATTGTGAGCCATGAGAGAAGAAAAGAGGAGTTTCACATGACTGATCAGGCAGGGGATGGCAGCCAGCAAAACAGAACTACTGGCTTTTCTATGACAGCACACAGAATCACAGGCTGGCTTGGTCTGGAAGGCACTTTTAGAGGTCATACAGTCTGACTCCCCTGTAGTGGGCAGGGACATCTTCAATGAGATCAGGTTGCTCAGAGCCCTGACCAAGCTGACTCTGAAGTGCCACAGATGCTACACAGCTGGGAAACTGAATGCATAGCCATGCTCCTCTAGCAGGATGAGGCTGAAACTTATCAAAAAGAGCATCAGAATATGCATCTGCGAGGATGGGGGGAAGAAAAAGTAGTGCAGAAAACAAAGCAACACAGGAAAGCAGCATATACAGCTGATCTCAAGGATCAAACATGTCTCCAGGTCCCCTGCCATAAAATAAGGGAAATCTCACAGAAATATCAAATGCTGAAATTTCCTAAATCAACCACAAAAAGCCAAGTTAGATATTTCTTCAGGAGATCCTTTCCATTACACACCCAGGAACCAAGCAGTTCCATGTCTTCTGGGATTCTCTACTCCCTCCTGCAAAGTTAAGTGCAGGACTGAATTGGTTTTTAAGGTAAAAAGCCTCTCATGCACATTTGTACAACATAGGAAGACAGGTAAGAAACCTCATCCAGCATGACTACCCATGATGGCTCAAGAAAGTAAAAGAAATGGTATAAACCTATAGGGAAAAAATGCCTTTAAACAGGCACTGAGCATAAAAGTCTACATAAGAAAAGAGCTGAGACGGCACATGTTCTTTCATCATAAAATAATGCTAAAATATTGAATGTTCTAAAAAGCAACAAGAAGTTTTATCTCTTGAGTTGAAAGTAATGACACATTAGTCTCTCAAACTCCCGCTCTGAGAAATAATTTTATCACCCTCTCAATAAAAGCAATCAGAGAAAGACCCAGTTTTTTGGATTTGTGCGGTTTCGCTTTATTGTAATTTTCATTTGCCAACTCTAATTAGTGGGCTCACTGAGTATCTCTTGATATTCTCCAACTTTTAGTCTCTTTTCAAAGAATGTTCCAGCAGCATCCTGGGATGAAGATGTCCTTTTAATGGGCAGCTACAGAGAAGCATGCCTAGCTTCAGAAGATGGATGTTTTTTCACACTTCAGTGAGGAATTTCAGACACAATTAAAAGAGGACAGAGTACCATGGTATCCTGGATATGGGTTACACCAGGTTAAGCAGCTTGAAACAGACACGGGTTGAAATGTGAAAGATTTCAGAACAGACTTTTGAAGCCTCAAACAACCACAACACACCCAGAACCTCTGGATGGTAGAAAGCTGCTCCTGGAGCACAAAGTAAATCTCCTAGAAATAAAGATAGGTTTTGTGACAGTAGAGACAAGCGCTCCAAGACAGCCAGATCCAAAAGCAGTGATAGTTTTCACATTTTGGGGTAATGTCTAATGTTTTCTTGCTGTCTATTTTTACTAATGACTTCCTTGAGCCAAGCTGAAGGTAGTGAGCAAAGCTCACTTCTTCAGATTACCATGAACTGAAGAGCTAAGATGTGGAACTAAGGATCTAATTTCCTGAATCTTATGAGCCTGGAAAAATGAAATCATCCATAAAAATAGGTAGATTTGCCTTTCATGGCATTTCTGGAAGGCCAATAATTTCCTTAACAAGAAGACCATGTCTTTAGTAAGACCTGTTGAAACAAGCTGGGAGATGAGCAACTGAAAGCAAGTCAGCATGTGAATTCCTGACAGCTCAGAAACCTTTGCACAGAGTTCAGCTGGTTGTGCCCTTTAATACCCCACAGGCAGCCAAGGTCAAGCTGCACAGGCCTTGGGCCACCTCAGGCTGATGGCTCCTGGCAGAGCAGGTTTCAAGCATTCTGCAGGTGGCTCTGAGGGACACAGCAGTCCCTAACTGTCACTCTTTGGGATTATTTCTGTGTGCACGAGCACTCAACTGCATATTAAGGCCCTGGTGCTCAGCTCTCTCTTGAAAAGATGCATTTCAAAGCTGTCCCAGCCACTTGGCAGGTTCCTGCTGGGGCAGAAGGGCTCTGGATGAGGTTCCATTGGAGAGGGGATACCTCTGCACACAAACAGAGAAGGGTGCTCCTAGAGCTGGAGCCAGGAAGCCTCACTGGGTGAAGAACTATTTTGTGTTTGAGTACTGAATTTAAAGTCTCCTTGCAATGCCACCTGGCAGCCAATGCCAGTAGAACAACATGAAAAAAGCCCATTTTCATCTCCCAGAGTCTGTCAGTCCTCAGGCATTTACAGCAGGTGGTCTTCAGAGTTCACAGAACAAAATACAATAGATTTCCTAAAACACATTTACAGCTAGTGGCTTCACTGGTCTAAAAACGGCATTTTCAGTCATCACCACCAATATCATGATCCCTTTAAAGATCAATAAAATATTTATTTCCTTAAGTTAATATATGTTCTGTGCAAACTGCCACTTCATTTCCAGGAGCTCTGTGTGAATATTCATATCTGAACTATACAGACATAACTTTATTTACCGTAGAAAAGTGTATTAATACTGATTTATTTAAACACTTTACCAAAGTGGCAGTTTCGTTTAATCAAATACTGAAATAATTGGATTATGTTTGATTTTAAACTTTGAATACCCAACTCTAAGATTTATCAAAGGCTGAATTTAGCAAAGTTCTCATCATTAAAAATTGATATTATAAAGTGGGGCTACGCTGGCTTCCCTGGCACATTGCCAAGCAAGAGACCTTTTAAAAGATTAATTGTTCATGCCTGCGTGATTCCCCAGGTGCTCTGCACAGGGGTCACCAGCTCTCAAACACCAAGGCAAGTAGGGCCAAAAGCACCAGGAGGGAAATATTGTTCTGCTGCAGAGCGAGGGAAAGGCACTGCTCTCACATGGTACAAACCTGCCTGCACCCGAGGGCGAGTGCTCTGCCCTCCCTGCTCCTTCCATCCTAGCCCCAAAGGTGAGTTCCTTCCTGATGGGGAGAAGAAAAGGGGCAGCCAAATTCCTGCAGTGAAGTGCCTGCAGAGAGCTGTGGGGAACGCCCTTGACTCTGAGCAGCTTTCCCAGTGCCTGTGCTCGGAGCAGCCCTGGCTACTCTGCATTTAGCAAGGCGAGGGATGCTCCTGCTGCCTCCCTCAGGAACACTTGCAGAAGTCAATTGCTGAACTACTCCAAACGCCCAGGCCTCACTGGAACGGGGCAAGCAACTTCTCAACTAACAATACTGCTACTGAAATCTATGTATTTTTTGCCATTTGATTTCTGTTTTCCAAATCAGAGAATGCTGAGGAATTGAACTCAAGGCTATGCCCTGGCTTTGCTGCTGTAGGTTCTCTTCCCTGTGCCTTACAGTTCCATGCCCATGGAGACAGAATTCCATCAGAATCATTTTCAGCCTAAATCCATTATATTTATCAAGGCTCTGGGTGACATCCCTATGGTCTTGCTGATGGACACCATGTCAGGATCTATCCCTACTCCTCCAAAGCAGCTGAGGAGGTAGTTTGCACTACTCATCTGACAATCCCTTACATGGCACCTGAGGCATGACTTTGTGGTCTATCTCTATCAGCCCTCTTCTTTGCCTCTCCAAAACACACTCCAAGGGTGAGGACTGAATAATAATCCTCCAGTCTGTGACCCGTGGGAAACTGTGGAGTCTGCAGTACAAACACGAGAATCTGACAAATTTAAATAAACAAAAACTCTTGCAAGGAAAGGCTGATACAGATACACTCACACTTAATTACTTTTAAAATCTTTTCTCAGGAATGTAAAAACAAGAAAGCAGTGACAGCTAAAGGAAAACTACTACATCTAGCTAAACATTTAAAATTATCTTCTGGAAAGAAATCTGCCTCATTTTATGGAATTTTGTTCATGTTAAAAAAAATCCTCTGGCAGAAGCAACCAAAATAGAAGACATCTAAAAAAGCTGAAATTCTTGTGACAGCTTGTCAAAGCATTCTTCACCAACAAATTATCAGAATATTTGTGTTTGTACAGACAGGTAAGTTCCTATACCTAAATAAGCTAATTTTTGCAGAACACACATTTAAAGTGATACATTGTCCAAACATCATTTCCCCCAGAATTTCACCACTTCCATAAGTGAAACCTTTGAAAAGCATTAGTAAGGACATGTGGAAATTCAAAAATGCACGTTGTCTCAGCTGAAGCTGAACACATCAGTTCTCAAGACCAATTCAAACCGAAACGCTCCCTCCCAACCATCCCCTCACTGCCAGCCCCAGCCAACACCCAGCAGACAGCTCTGGGGCAAGCCAGCCACACTGCAGGTCTGCAGCTGCACAGGAGCCTTTAGCAGCCCTGCACTGAGCTGTGCAAGGCTCAGCCCCATGCCCAGGAGCCTTTAGCAGCCCTGCACTGAGCTGTGCAGGGCTCAGCCCCATGCCCAGGAGCCTTTAGCAGCCCCATGCACAGGAGCCTTTAGCAGCCCTGCACTGAGCTGTGCAGGGCTCAGCCCCATGCCCAGGAGCCTTTAGCAGCCCTGCACTGAGCTGTGCAGGGCTCAGCCCCATGCCCAGGGACGCGCTGCCCGCTGTGTGGGTGCCCCGGCTCAAGGCTCTGCCAGGGCAGCAGGGGTGGGGCACGGACTGGCACAGCCTCCTCGCCTGAATACAGGCCCTGGGACTTCCCAAAGCAGGAGCTGGACTCAGAGCACCATGTTTAACAGATTTTGACATATCTATCCCCCATTAACTCAGCCAATGAACTTCTAACCCCTCCATATATTTGATCTTCATAACACACAGTGGCAATGAGCACCACAATTTAACCTCATTCTCGTCTAAAACATACTGCTCTTACTTATTTTAAATCTGCTGTCTCAGTCCTCACCAAGTGCCTTCTGGGTTCTTTATAATGAGGAACAATAAATATTTGCTCTCTAGTCACCTTCTCAAATCAGTTATTCCTAGTGTCAAAGTTACTAGATCTAAGACAAAAATTTAAAGCAAATAATATTTACAATTTTTAGCTTATGAACTACAGTCTGCATGCTCATGACAGTGAAGCTAATGAAAATTCTTCTTGAGGAACTATGGATAAGACTACCAGATTTCTTTGCAGAATCAGTTTTGCTTTACTGAAACTTCATTTTAATGAAAAAGCCACAGAAGCCTTGGTGACATTGTTAGGTTGTGACCTGAAGTTCATGATTTTTGCCTACCTTTAATTAATAGCAATTAGCTTTCCTCTTGCAATATTGGTTCCACATCCTACCTTCTTAAAAGCTGTCAGTGCTGTCTCAGGGTACTACAGGTTTTATTAATCAATGCTACCACAAAACAAGACTCCAACTATTCATTTGCAAATGATGATAACACAAACATGCAAAGTACGTGCCTAAAAATGTGTTCAAGTCAGTCTGCCAAATACCTGAAGCCAAAAGTTGAAGATTATTGAAGTGGTTGTTAAATTCCATATTAAAGTTGTAATGGATTTTTATAATAGTAGATAGTTTATTTCCGTAATTTTCCTACAGTTTAGGTAACCCACTTCTCAGAGGGCTACTTTTACCAGCAAGCTAAATGAGCCACCTTCAGCTAACACTGGAAAAAATACTTACAATTCTATGTATAAAAGGCTGATTTCTTTTTCCACAAAGTTTTAGTAAATGAACCTAAACTTACACAAATTTCCCTGGCAGTTGTCCCTCCCCAGCCCATTCCAGGCATTTTGTGGTGGATTATCCCAAAGAAATTGTGTTTTTTGCACTGGACTACCCTAATGTGAGGGCTTTGCACACACCCTCTGGTCAAGGTGAATTTCAGCACAGGTGATTATGCTGATAGTTCGCATTAAAGACATATTATTGACCTCAGCAATGCTCATCACTCTGCAGGAACCGTGCCTATTAACGCAGGAGCTAAAATGAAGAAGAGAGAAAAAAGACTTTTGAAATTCATGTCTCATCGTGTAAACATGAATGGATTTCAGGAGCTTTTAAAGACTTCAACTATTAAAGATCAGTTCTAACAGCTTCAAACATTCCACCATAATACGTTTCACAAAACCCTTTCAGGACCTTTTTGAAGTTCCTCCTCTTGCATTATTACAGCCTCTGTTACATTGTTGCTCTGGGAGCACTTTCGGAAGCTCGGTAGGCGGATTTTTGACATAAGGTCAAAAACTCTTTATGACCAACTACAGAGATAGTTCAAAAGCAAGTAAAATCACCTTCTTTGAAGGTAGTTACCAATGGTGCTCTGCCCAGACAGACTGGATGTACTCAGTGTGCTCTGCAGGAGCCACTTTTATTTCCCAATTCATTCTCACACACAACTGCCCCCCAAAAAACAAAACAAAATAAAGAGCAAACAGAGAAATCAGGATGGCAAGTTCTCCAAAATGTCTCTGCATAGCAGAGGATGGTCCTGCCCCACAGCCATGAGGGCATGAGCCATGTGTGCATCTGGCATCTCCATGCTCTCTCTTCCAATCCACGGTGACCAATCCCTCTTCCACCACCCTGCAGTGTCAGCAGCCACACTTTGGCTTCAAGCACCAGGACACTGGCAGATGTGGATGAAGAAGAGGAGGAGGAAGGGATGGACCAAGTCCAGGGCTCACAGCTGAATACACAACTCAGAAACAAAACACCACACGGGGGTCCATGGCCTGATTACATGCCAGAAGCTCTCTCAATCCACTGTGCATCTTTGGACAAATGACTCTGCATCTCCACATTTATTTCCCAACATTTTCCCTCTCCATGAGACACTGAGCACTGATGGCTGACTATGGAACACTGCAATGCATTTACTTTGAGTATGAATAGGAAACTGCATCCTTGCAAATCACTCCTTTTCTCTTGGAAGCATGAAATTACAGGAACAAGAAATCCTTTCCTGAAATATCTCTGCACTCTGTTTGCTTTAATGATTCAATCTTTTGACCACCTTATGGTCCTTCAAATAAAATAAAAATTAATGATGTCAAACAAAGTGCTGTGGTTTGTGCTAAGATTCAAAATTATTTTAGCTGTGAGAAAGAAGGAAGTCCCTCCTTAGAAGGGAGGATGACTTAAAAAATGCTGACAGCACATCAATGCTGTCAAACACATCAATGATACTAACAGAAATAACCATGTTCAAATTGACAACTCATGAGGATTATGGAAATACACTGTACCCATTAGCTCCTTCTCATTTTACCATTTCCTACTCAAGCAGATTCTGAAGTGCCATGATACCTCCAAGATGGGCTCTTAACAGCATTGGAAGGCAAAGCCAGCACTAGAAATGAGCAGGCACAGACATGTCATCTGGTTCTGGTACTAAAACAGCCACACTCGCTGCATTCCTTCTTCAAAGTTTCTTTATTTGGGGGCAATCTGGAACTTCTAGCTCTGCTGGAACACACACTAACACTACTGTCTCAGTTTTGAGACAAATTTAAGAGAAGACACTCTGCAATGAGTAGTCTCCTCTAAAGAGATTCAACAATCCCCCTACACCAATAGAAAATGAATACTAATAGAGGAAAGTGAAAAAAAAAAAAACCAACCCAATAGTTTATTAACAACAGATTGCCACAAGGCAAGGGGAAAAAAGTAAATAACTGCTCAATACTGAACTATCAGAACTCACCCCACACACACACAGATTAACACACACACACATGAACAAAGGCCCAAAAATGCCTGAAGAATGTGGAACGCGTTGAAGAAATACCCCTTCCTAACACATGGTGCAACACATGCTAGCTTTCACTCTGAAGAAGTGGAGCTTCCATGAAGGAGTTCCAGCAGGAGGCAAAAACCTGGTGGCTCTGTGGTGTCAACCTCCTCATCACAGCAGACAGAGCAGCTGGGCTGGAGCCTCTCTGTGTGTTTTCTCCCCCTGGTTTGGCTTTCCAAGGTTGGGGCTGGAACAGACCAGCCCAGCTCCTGCCAGTCCCACTCCTCCAGCCTCAGACCAGCAGCTCTTCAGTTCACCTCAAGGCAGCTGAAAGATTGCTACTGCAGCTTCTCCAAGCCAAGGACGGGAAAAGCTTTTTCCTGTGCCAACAAAACCAAGCTGGCCAAGCAAAACCCAACTGAACTGTACCACAGACTGCTTGAGCAGTGAGGCTTCACAAATTCCTGCCAAAAACGCCCAAGGCTCCTCCCTCCCTGGCCCCACACACACCTGAGCCTGAGTCCTGAGATACTGATACTACTTTTGGGCAGAAAGCAGAGGATCATGGAATAGACTATCATCACAAATCACTTCAAGACAACCACTCACATTCAACATGCACAAAACCCATTAGATCAGGTGCAGGCATCTCAAAAACATTTACCATTTTTAGAACCAGTCTGCAATGACACCAGGACCCCCAGTAGTGGCCATTCACTTCAAAAGCCCAAGGAGTTGGAGGGTTGAGCACTGCTGAAACTTTCCTCCTTCCTTCCCTGGGCTGAAAATTTTCTACCACTCTACAAGCCTCAGCTTTACCTTCAGAAACTATTTTAAACAAGCAAATAATGCAGCAAGTCCATAAAAATAAACACAGACATAAAGAGATTGCTTACAAATAAACAAAACCTGCTGCAAATTCTCACACTTGTGTGTGAGAATCTCCCAACACTTTACAAATCGTTCTGCAGACTCTAACTCCTGAACCCTTTGTTTTGCATTTTTTTCTTAGGCATCTATCACCAGGATATTTAAGTATCCAACAGTTACAGAAAAGACTCAACAAGTTACCTTTTTAATTCTGAGCTCCTAGTACTTTCCAAGCATAGGTTTCAACACATGGGATATATGAAAATGTATCATCTTTCACAGGTCCTTTCCAAAGCTGCCTGTGAGACTACCAGACTGTGCTGGAAACAAGAGACCAAAGCAGGGTCAGCTGAACCTGTGGACTGCTTGGTGTCTGGCTGCTGGGGCAGTGACATGGCAGATGGCAGCACAAGAGCTGTGACTCACACAGCCCCACAGGTGTGTCCTCCGGGAGCCAGATGTGCCCCCACTGCAACATCTGGGCAGTGGCTCCCAGACACATCCTGGCACTGAATGGAGAAGTCAGACCACGAGGCTGCTCTGTGATAACCCCCAAGCAAAAAATCCTCAGCAGATGGTGCTGAAGGGACCCAGCAGTTCAGCTGTCCATGGAAGAACATGGGCTCGACTGACACCTCTCACCAGCACTGCCACAGCCAGAGACTGCTGAGGGCTTCACTCCTCCCTCTGCTCTCACTTGCAGCGAGACATTCAGCTGCTGCTCCTAAACCAAATGGGGAAGAAAGGGAGAGTGATGGTGGCTCAAAAGAGGAAAGTGCAATTAAAACATTCAGGAAAAAAAGCTATTAAAAGTATCTAGGAAATTACTCATTTTTATTGACTATTTTGTTTATTCAGACATTGGTCAGCCTTGTGAATATGCACTTGATTTTAACACTACTATCTGTAGTCTTTTAAACCACTTAATTGCTAAGAAAAAATGAAAAACTTGGAATAAAAAGCTTGTAAATTAAACATACAGCCATCTAAAACCCCCAGCAAATGTATATAATTTAATATAATAGCCCTGAAATAGCATTTCCTCTGCTCAAGTTGGTACTTACAAATCTAGATGGGTGTAAAGGTTTCATTATCTAAATGATATGCTAACACTTTTTTGAATTTCACAAATTATATGTTGCAGTAACTTCTATTGTACTGCAACTCATTTCAGTATGAAACCACCTTGTACAAAAGCCAGCACTGGGATTTAAATTATTTCTGAGAAACATTACATATTTCCTAAAGTATGATTAAGTTTAATTCGATGCATTAAAAATAATCAATGTTTAATTTTTGCCTGGAACTTCAAAAGTCTTCTTCCTGGGGGTTTCCCAAAGAATTTTCATTACCTAATGAGGCAATTCTACCACGAGAACATTATTCATTAGAGCAATTTAAGTACTAAAGAAGCACCTAAATACATACTGCTCTTAAGAGTCATTTCTGTCGAACAGCTGGACTATTGTTCATGTCTCCCTTTTTCTGACTTCTTAATTGCTAATGTACATGCTAGTACTAGCTGTACAGTACTAGCAACCTCTGTACAGTAATAAAGAGGTCAAAGCCACTTTCAGATTTTAAGAGTTTTGGTTATTATGGTTGCAGCTTAATGATTCATCTACCAGCCACAGCACAGATTTATACCACACAACAGCAAGCAGAGAAGCAATTTCTTTGTCCCAACATACCAAAAGGCACAACAATCAACTCTGCAAGAGGAGAGGTTTGTGCTTCTCTGAGCTCTGAATGGAGCTCTGGGCAGGCAGTGGAAGTGATCAGGAAGCCACTTCAGCTGAAATTGAGGTTTGCAGGTCCTACATCTTGTTCCTTTGCTCCTCCATGGTGGCAAGAGGGCTTGTGGGCATACAAGTCTTCTGCTGTGTGTTACAGGGCCTGACTGGCATCACTGTATCATCCCATGACACAGAAAGAACATGAGGGTTTTGTTTGGAACGAATCATAGTGGAAATTGTTGTTGAGCAGGTATTTACTTTAAACATTTAATATTTGTAAACCCAGCAGCTGAAGAAAAAGCAGTTGAAAACCCTCCCTGAGAAGACCAGGGAGTGACTAGAAGCAGCAAGAGAAATAGATGCTAAAAGCAACAAGTCTCTGAGGTTACCCCAGCACACAGGCACTTCACCAGAGAGGCCCTTTGCAGTGAATTTTCCTACCTGAGCCACACTGCTTGCAGAGCTCTGCAGCTGCAGCCCCCAGCTCCGGGGGGAGCTGGCAGCATCACCCAGTGCAGGCATTGTTTGCACCATGCCAGAGCAGCAGTGCTAGGTTTAAAATGTGAGGTAACTTTCAGGGACACACACATTTGCAATTCATGACTTCTTTTCGCAGTCCTGGCTGCTTTTCAAAGAGGTTTAAAAACCAGATGTGGAAAATAAGATTGCTAAAATGATTTGGCAACTTAATAAAGGGGTTCTGCATGTTCCCAGGGTAGATTTTCAACAACAGAGCACAACAAACACATGAGAAAATGCTTTCAGGGCAAGGGAGAAAGGCTTTGAAAATTTAGCACTGTAGGAGAATGAAATATAATATTTTCTTTATATGATTTGGTTTTTGCATTAAACATTTTTGTCTCTCTCCATGTAAACAATTTTGAGAGGTTAAAATTCCTATTTTCTGGGGGGAAAGGATCAATCTCAATTGCATATGATTTCAGTTCTGAGTCTTGGTTATGCTGTCTTGTCTCACTTCTAGAAGATCAGGCAGCATAATGTACAGGTTCAATGCTTCAACTAAGAACATTAACCCCACAATTATTATCAATATGAAACAAATTTGTAAACTTGGAGTAAAACAGGGACAACAATGGAAAAAATCAAGAACAGAAAACAACCTTAGATAGCACTTGCTGTCAACATAATCCTACTTAGGCCACCAGGTCATAGTGGTTCAGACATCATGAGATCCACCCTTGATTCCACCAACTCCACTTGTCTGGACGAGCCATAGCGTTCTACTTGCCATCTCAATATTTTATCTTATTTTTCTTTGTCCAGCTGTTTTTTCCCTGAAATATCAAGCTCAACATGGAAATGCATTCTACAATGTAAACCAAAGAATGGTGCCAGCTGAGCACCCTCTGTGGGCACAGATGTTCTCCAGTGCAATAAAACCAGAAATTATTACAGGTGGCACTTGGGACAAAGAAGAACATCAGCTAGAAAAAACAAAGACAAACCAACCAGAAAACCAAACCCAAGCTGTTGCTCACAGCCATGCTAAAAAGGTCTCTCTGGCAGAGTGCAGTGGAGATCATGTTCCTCGTGTTATGTATGACAGCAAAGCCACACCTGAAAATGCAGTGTAAGAAATAACCAATCCTGCCCAGCAAAACAAAGCAGGGGCATTTACACCAGTTGGTATAATCTGGCAGAATGTCACTGCCCCAGCTGTGCACACAGAAGTGAAGACAGAAAACCACAAAAGCAAGCACAGACACACAGAAACGTGCAGGAGGAGACACGATCCATGTCCCACAGGAGCAGGGCTGGGCTGAGCCCATCAGGGCTGGCTGCCCTTGAACTTCATGGGCAAGGGATAAACACTTGGCATTTAGAGAACAGCTTGAAATGGTAATGCTCTCTAGAGGCATTTTGTGTGCCAAATAAATATTCTAAGTTTATATCAAGATTATTGTCACCTATTTAATGGCTCATTGATTTTAGAAGCCATACCAATTCTCTCTTTGCTTTCTGTTGAGGTAGTTACAGCAATAACTAACCATAAAAATTAGATAAGATGCTGGAGTGTGATTTTAAAACATCTGTGCATTTGATATCCCTACTTTTAAACGAGAGATGAGTTAATGTCTGCCTGCCTTACCCACGTCACGACCTTTGCCCTATAAGAATCCAAAGACACACAAGACAAATTGGATTACACTGAGCATGCTTTTAAAAATAAAAACAAATATAAAATCTTCGAAACTCTACCATTTCTTCTATGGTCCTTTGAAGCACATATGAATACAAAATCAAAGAGCTGGTTCCCAGGGAAAGGCTCCAGCCTCAGATGCCTCAGAAACATGCGTGCTCCGAACGATCTCCATACCCCTCCTTCAGAACAGGTCAAAAATAACTCCACTGTAGCATTTCCCATCAGATGAACAAATGCACATCTGATTTTCACAGCACCAGATCCACTTTCACATTCTTATTTAGAAAAAAGTGAAACTATCTGGAAAATGCAAACAAAGCACTGCTTCTCTGTACTTATCAAGCAGCAGGTTTCAATTTTTCATTTCAAGTAGACATTATTCAACCCACTAAACTTCTAAGTGAAATATTTTAAGAAAAATGAGAGAATTAGAATCTAAAGAACACAGTGAGAGTTTATTCAGATATTCCAACAGAGAAAAATAAGAGAGATTTTATTTAGCAAAGAACATTCTTAGTGGCTTTTAATCTTAGGCAGGATCCAAAAAAACTTTAAAACTTTTAAAACTTATTTACCCATAACAGAAAAAAATGTATTTTCCAAACAGGTCAGCAAATTTCAACCCCTTGATTCACATTTTCCCTTGACCTTGCTATTGTGTCCTCCTTAATGCCCTATATAATCCTTTTTTTCCAAGTACTTGATTCAACAATAATTTGGGGGCTGTGGGCCATGCAGAAGCATTCAGCCCTGTTTCTTTACAGCATTATCTACCCTGTCCCTGACCCAGGAGGATTGCAGAGGTTCATGTTTGCAGTGAATGCTCACTTCACATTTTCAGCTAAAACTCTAGTCAGTGCAGAAAACTTCCCAAAATTGCTTTGCAGCTGACCAGATGGGAGATCATCCAATTTCTGAGGCACTGAAACCAAGAAGGCCACTTTGTCCCTGCTAGAAGACTTTTTTTTTTCCCTGAAATATGGCATCATTTTCTCTCAGAACAAGCACAGACAGTGCTGTATGTTACATCTCACCCAGCAAACAGATCCAGCCCCCAGCAGATCCTGTAAACACAATACCAGAACACACCAGCACTTCACTGGCCACCTTTCTGCACACACTTATCTCCCATTACTGTTTTATCTGCAATAATCTCAATGTTTATGCTATAAAAATAAGGATCTTTTTTTCCCTTGGTTACTTTGCATATCCTTGTTCAGATACACTACCTGTTTTCCTTACTGCTGGTACTTTTATTGCTAGGTAACGTGGGTGACATTTGGGCATCTGTTCAAACATCTTTGAACACTTTCCCAACTCCCATGGTGTCCTTTGTGGCACTCTCTCAATTGATTTCATGGAATTATTTTCACAAATTCGTCAGTCCCACAAAAATTTATTTGCAAAATTTCATTTTAGCAGCAATTAGCAGATACAAATGGTTATTCAAAAATAGTCTTCTATTTTGTTCTGCTGCATGTCCTCCCAGCACTCTAGGGATGCAAAGAACCTGGATACAACCCCTCTGACACAAACTCTGGGTACTTCTGCAGATTCAGAGTTCTGCCCATCTTATACCTCAGCTCTGAATGAAATGTATCAGACACTGACAACATAAACCCCTCCCAACCTACACATGACCCATCACAGACTTGCACAAAATCTATTTGTAAATGAGCTACAGGCCAAAAACTGTTCATTTAAATAATGTGCTAAATGTTCTTGAATGAAACTTAGAAGAACACAGCTTTGTGCTGTCAGGCATTTCACATGCCCTCAACCAAAGCCATTTTATAATGACTAATTATCCTGAGCTTCATTAAAATTCAATCTTGATTATGATTATTACTGATTAAGTACTACTCAAACTCCACACTTCAGTACAGTATCTGAGATTCAGAAAATGAGTGGAGTGCCCATTGCCCATGGCAGCATTAACACACACTCCAGCCACAAATACAGGTTCTAGCATGACATGTACAGGTTTCCAAACAAGTGGGATTCATTACTTTCATACAGTTCAATGATACTCACAATTTCAAAATTAATTTTGACCCTTTCTTAGTCACTCTTGAGCTCTGTCCCTTCTACAGCAGTGAGCCAGTACTTTTACACATGCTGATAAGATCTCCCTAAGCCTCCCCTTGTCCAGGCTAAACTGTCTGAGCTCCCTCAGCTGTTCCTCATGGAAGATGCTCCAGTCCCTTCAGCTGTGGCCCCTTGTTGGTCTCTTTCCAGTATGCCCATGTCTGTCTTGCACTTGGGAGCCCAGAACTGGGAACAGCACTCCAGGTGCTGAATAGAGGGAAAGAATGGCCTCCTGCAATCTGCTGGTAATGCTTCTAATAGAGCCCAAGATCCCACTGAACTTCTTTCTGGCAAGTGCATGTTTATTGGCTCACGGTCAACTTGGTGCCCACCAGGACCACCAGGTCCTTTTCTGCAAGGCTGCTCTCCAGCCGGGCAGGGTGAAGGGATGGATGACTAAGGCTGAGCTCAAGGCTTTCACACTTGAAAGGGTATAATTTCCACACATTGCAAAGGAGTCTTCACTTCAAAAACAAGTATTTCATTTTGCTCACAGCCCCTGACCCAGATGGTCTGGGCAAGAATGGTCCCAGTTTACTGACTCACTCACAGCTTTGGTAAGGTTTCTAGTAAGCTCTTTATCAGCCACTGCTTGCCTGCCTTTAAAACTTACATGCAGCCAAAATGCTTGTTCATGGTAATGAGTCAGTTCTAGTACATTATTTGTACTAGATATATTGAATATTAGTCTTTCATTACCTGTTGTACATCATGCAGAAAAAATTACATTCTCTGTGAACAAACTTCTTTGCAAATATAAAATCAAAGCAAAGAACATTAAGTTGAAACACAACTGATAGTGCAACATAAATTTCATTGCAAGGAAGAGGTTCTATTCTTGCTATTTGATTTTCTCTGTATAATAGTACCTGTTTACTAGACCAAGGAGTGAATAATTTTTCCAATTCTCTACTGGTAAAACATGGTAGCACATAATAGCATGACATTGCTGTATTATTAAAAAGAGGGTCAGTATTTCAGTAACACTCTTGTTATCAATAAAGTTACTCAGCATAAGCTGAACATCCTGTGACTCTGAAATGTTAAAACACATCATTCCAATCATTTTTCCACTCCTTGCTGAGTACCACTGCAACTTAAATTGCAATGTCAGCTGCCTAGATAAGGATTCTGTAAGCCAAGGAAAAAAATAGTGTGAACATCTAACTGCAAGTCAGCATGAAAATAAATGACTCAAACATGGAATAATTCGGATTTTGAGACTGGCACTGCAAGTCACATCTGGGTCCATTTCTGTGCAAACAAAACAATGGCTTATTAGAAAACTAAAAAAACCTACTGGCATTAGCTTCTGCAATTGACAGATATATTTCATTGAAATATTCAGCTCCCAGATTGTGGAATCATACAAGATGGGAATAGTAGGAATATTATCCACAGAGAACAGAGCTTTCATAGCACATAGCAAAATTACAGTGGTTTACAGTTTATAAAAAAAAATAAAAAAAGAAAGCTGTGTAGACATGAAAGTAATCCAAGGACTGCCAACATACAAAATAAGAATTGAAAATCTTGCAGTATTCATTTTTTTTAAAAAGAGATAATTTTTTTTTGAGAAGAAATTGTTTCAAAATGGCATGACACACTCAAGCCACAATATAGAAAAGACAACAAACATGATTGTTTCCTCTGTCACAAAATACTAGATGTTTTGAAATGCTTAAATAAAAAGTTTGAATGAACGAGGATGCTGCTTTAAAAGTCCCAAATTATTATAAGGTCATGGGTTCCACAGAGCAATTAAGTGTCACTGCCATGAGTGATTGCAACATTGAGTCTTTGACCCATCAAAAACAGCTGAATTTTGTTTCCTTGTTAAATAAATCACTTTTGAGAAGGGAAGGCAGAATTTCTTAAAATCTTACCAGTGGTCCCAATCTCATTACGTCAGCACTCAAGGCTTCCTTCTCATGGGAACTATGCCATTAAGCAACAAACTTGTCAGTCAAGGCACCACTGGTATTTATGTGTTCAGAACTGGAGGTTCCCAAGAACAGCTGTACCTATAAATACACTGTCCTGAGCCAGGCAGGAATCACTGCCGAACCTTCCCAGCAGCAGTGACCCATCCCAAAGCAACACATTGGCTGGCAATGGAAATATACAGGAAGGCTGAAAGAGGGCAAGAAAAGTACCTCAAAACCTTTATGCCAGGAGCAAACTAGAGAAAGCCAAATGGGACAAGGAAGATGAGATCAAGGCACTGGAATTAAACAGAGTTGCAGATGGATGGAGAGACTGAGAAGTGTCACCTTTGTGCAGCAATATTTTTTAAGGCAAACACAAGAAAGTGCTCACAGAAAGTCTAATGGCTGTATTTAGTATTTGGATTAACCTTGTCCCCTGGAACAGTTTGACACTAATCATTCACCAAGCCAAATAAGTCTGACTAAGTAGCTACGTGGGGCTGTATGCCAGATGGGCAAGCAGGGCAGGAGAGCAAAGTGGAAAGTGGAGACTTGAGGTGGACCCCAAGGGACCAGAGATGCCCAGATAAATGGATTTGAGAAAGGTATTCAAGTAGTCAGCTTCATTATGAGCTAATGAAAATTAATGCTGGTTTAGTTCACTTACAGCAGTAAACCCTTTCAAGAATGAGGGAGAAACAGGGGGAGAATAATTTGCTCTGAGTTGTAAATCAGTGGAGAGTTTTCTTAATAGTCTTCTGGTTTATCAGAAAACTTCCTGATCAGCTCTTCTGATCCCTGCTGCCGGGGGACATCTCCCTCAGATGGCATTGGGGTCCTGGGGACTCCCCAGCTGAAGGGAGATGGATCAGTCTTTTCAAGAGCTGGAACATGTGATAAAAGGCAAAGGCATATTTAGGGAGCAATAATAAAGGAGAATACCTGAGGAAAACCCAGACTACTAGCACTTTAGAGGCTTAAATGACACGCAGTGCTAAATACATTAATTGCTTCTTGGAGAACTGATCTTATCAGAAGCTTCTCTGAAGGGCAAACAGGAGCACATGAGCGGGATGATCTTCAGGGATTACCTCAGTGGAGGAAAGAACAGCTCACCCCAAAGTGCAGAAGCCAGCATGGCTGAACAAAGAGCTCCAAACTGAGCTGGAAAGCAAAAAACAGCTAGGGCAGGGCAGGGCAGGGACTGGCTGTCCAGAATGAGCACAGAGGTATTGCCCAGGCAGGCAAGGCAGGCAGGCATGCAAGAAATTAGGTAAGTCAAGTCACAAGTCCCTTCCCAAGCGCTAGAACTGCTTTCCACAGGAGTGTATTGAAAGTCTGAAAAAGTTTACAAAGGTACTGGACAAATTCATGGATACCAGGACTGTTAGGTACAAAGGCAACCTTTCTGATTTAGGAAGTCTCTAAGGAATGAGAGTTGCCTCTGTCTAGGAGAGTACTCTGGTAAAACTGCTGCAAATGCCAGCTGCCCTCTCACCCTTGTTAACATCCAGCCATGACTGGCCACTGTCATAGTGGGATACCTGGGATCTGGCATGGAACAGTCTTCCTTACGTCTCCTGGTCTGTGATCCACTGTGCTGTACCTGTACGTGCTGGATTTGAATTCACTCACAGCTGGAGGTCAGCTTCACTTTCCACCATGAAAATTTTTAAAAGTGAAAATGACAGGAATTAGTACAGAAGGGAAAACATCTCTGTTCTCATGTTAAAAAAAAATCACGATTTCTAAGATAGAGTAGCCTGGCATCTGAAATAGTTTTCCCTCTGAAGCTATTGACCTACTTTGTTAGCTATACAATTTCTTACAAATTTACTATATCATAACAGCTGTGTTCATGCTGTTCTAGTGTCAGCACTTCTATTCTAAACCCCATTTTTTACACACTTCCGTAATAACTCAGTTATAAAACTTGGGTAAAACATGGCTCTCCACAAGTATTTTCTTCTCCAAAGTACATTTGACCATCCACAAAAATGCACCACTGCAAAATGCCAAATTGCCCACTTCGGTCTTATTTGTGCCCCAGAGCCTGGCGAGACTCTGACTGAGGGCAGCTGGGGAAGGTTTCTGAGCCCATCCATGCTGTCTGGAAATAAAGACCTGCTCTTGCCACTGCCAGGCTGACTGCAGACATGGTGTGTGGCCCTGCATGGCCTTTCTGTGCTGCCTGGATGGGTTTACACAAACCCCCAGCACCCTATGGAGCTGCTCCGCAGTCAGACACCCCAGCTGGGATGGCAACTTCATGGGGGACAGTCTGGAAAGAGCACAGCACTCAATAAAGGGGAGGCTTGAGCTGGGAGAAACCAGTGTAGGGAGGGAAAGAACAGAAGAAGAAAGGGCAGTTTGGTTTCCTATGACACTGTCAGCAGTGTCCTTGCAGAGCAGCAGACAGGAATAAGGGAGGGGAACCCAACAGCTTGTACAGACAAAATGGCAGGAAGAAATCTGTCTCCCCAGTTCAGTTACAGCCAAGCTTTGTCTTTCCCTCCCTGCTTGCCTAGGACGTGTCCTTGCAACTCTTGGATCCCTGCCCCAAACTGGCTTGTAGCCCTCCCATAAGTTTTTCCTACTCTATCTTACTCTTTCTGCTAAAAAGGCACCAAAACCACATGAGATATTCAAGATGCTGTAGCAACACAGATACGGTGGCACAACAGTGTTTCTCCATTTTGTTCCCTATTTCTCTCCTAATGACCATAACATTCTGTTTGCTTTTCTGCCTGCCCCTGAGTCTAGCACCCAGGCAGTCACAGAGCTGTCTGCTGTAGACCAGGTCTCACTCCTGCACAGTAACTCTTTGCTTAGACACATCAGGCCAGGTAGCACATACTCCCTGATGCTACCTCCACACATCCTCCATCGTGCTGTCCTTGGCACTGGCTGCACACAGCCTGAGCAGGACACAATCACCAGGCAAGGACTTCAGACACAAGGCATCCTGTAGCAATGCCTCCACCTGACAGCACCGAACCTCAAAGGTGCTAAGCTCCAAAACATCACCAAGGCTGAAATAAAATCAGCCCTCTGTACATCCATGCCCATCCAGCTTCTTTCCCCACTTAAGTGTAATATACACAAGGTAGTCTCCACACTGAAGACTCTCTTCTAAATACAGGATTACTGTCATTATTAAAGACTTATTACTTTTCAGCCCATACTCTGTTTTTCTCAGTCTGGATTTGCTTTTGGAAGTCTCCAAGCAGTCACCGGGCTCCAAACAGCAGCAGCTTGTTTACAGTAAAATAATCAGAAAATCTTAATTCAGGAAATGGAAAAATATTAAGCAATTACCATTTGTCATATAAAATACATCTTGAAAATTTTTATATAAAATGACCAATCATTTTATGTGTAAATGATGTCTTACTGAAATAAATGAAATTCCGTGCCTACAAAATTAGGCATGACCATGTCTAGTCAATTGTGATTCAAACAAGTGATTCTCTTTGACTTTTTACAGCAAGAAATGTTGCTGTATACTAATTTGGTAAGTTACAGAAATCAGATTAAATTCTACAGTTCATTTTAAAATATCACAGAAAATCTTTTATCTGCTTCTCCTTTCTTCAGATGCCATAACCAAGTGAAAGAATTCAAATACAGTCCATTAATTGATCTTCCCAGTCTCTACCTAAGCACATATGTGACAGTTGTCAATTTGGAAATAGTTTATCACAACAGAAAGATGACAGGAAAACACTACTGATACAGCAGCAATGGCAAAACCATGTTAAAATGGAAATCCTGTAGGAAATCTCTTTGCACTACCAGAGATGGCTAGTAGTTAGAGAAAATCATTAAAGCCTCAACTGAGGAAATGGGTTAAATTTTTCACAGCAAAGGGTAACAGATAAAAGTAAGCAAACATCACCAACCTTCCAGGAAGAGCCATCCCTTGTACAGAGTGCAGATACCTATCAACAGTGCAGGGAGGGCACTGGATTTCACAGGCACACTTCTATACTGGATAATGGCTTTATAATCATCATATCATTTCCATACACCAAGCAGACAATGCAGTCACACAAGTGTCATGATTGCATAATTGCACAATTATTAGATTAATCCACACAGGCAGCAATTACACTCACACTGCCACAGCCCACCCCTGCTGCCAGCACACTGGTTCTGGATCTGCCACGGAGCCTGGGAAAGTGATGGGTGTGGGAGGCATGGGAATCCCCTCCTCTAATGCTTCTTCAGGACCTGCAGGGATACTGCACTTCCAGGTGTTTTGGAATACTGGGATGGCACATGGCCCATTTGAAGATCGAGACTTTCCTCTACATTTGGGAATTTTCTGCATCTCAAGAGAGATACTGGCACATACACAAATGCTATATTTGTATATATACAAAATATCAGCAAAGATTGACTCTTGAACTGACTCCCTCAAAGTTCATATCCTTCCAGACCAGCCCTTTATCCAGAAGCACCAGGTCTGCTTTTTTGTATGACTAAAATATATTCCAGCACTGGGCAAAGACCATGAAGATTTCCTAAGAAAACTAGGACAATTTCTTTAAAGCTAGGAGAAATTCAAGGTGTATGAGCATTGTAGCACATCTGGGCTGCATTCCAAATGACAAGGGCTAAGACAGGGGATTGGGGAATTTTATAAAGGTAAAACTTTACAAAGCTTGCTTTTGGGATCCATTTAAATGTGAAACTCAGGAACCACAAACCTGTGGGAACCAGGGAAGAGATGCCTAATTCATTCCCACTTTGAAAGGTCTTTAGAAAAAAAACTCCCTGGGGAATGCAGAGCAATACTTGTCTGAGTGAGAGCACCTCAAGAGCTGCATGTCTGAGCGCTGCTCAAGGCTGACAAGCACAGCTTGCCTTACTTGCACAATTCAGGGGATGTGCTTGTTATGGTAAATGCTGTCAGACTGTGTATATTAAACTCTGCTGACTTTAAGCAGAAAACAGAAAGGAAGTAGGAACAGTCCTCATCCTGGTGTGTACAGCAGCCATGCAGTGGGCATCATGATGGCACTGAAAATTCTCTGAATTTGATTTGAGAAGTCCTTTTGACCACTGATAAAAAATAAGGAAACTTTTCAGCCCCTGAAATACAATTCCTATTCCTTCTCCCAAAACACAACTTCTATTTTAAGACAGAACTGATCTTTAAAATGCATAAAAGCTGTTTCACAGCCGCATCATACATTCCTGTGAAGTGTGCATCACAAGCAACAGCAACTAAATTAACTTCATAACAATGTGGTGGGACTTCAAGGGAAAGAAAAACAAACAAACAACATTGTTATGTGAAGAGACACAATTTTTCATAAGATCTCTGCCCACTGGATGAGAATAACCATGCTTCCAGCACACTGTTCTTGCTCATTTAATAACAGGATACAATCTTGGATTGTGTATATGTTGACAGAAAGCAGAAGTGACAGAAAGCTTGGAAAGCTTTGATTTTACTATATGCTTGTTGGAATGGAAACACTTGAGGAGAACCTCTAGGCTGCTAAAATCTGTCACTTGAACATCAAATAAATATAAATAAAATCAGGGGTTTTTTATCTGCCAATAGAAATATCCCATCTATTTCCATTGTGAATTGCAGTATCTGGTTTATGCCTTTTCTGTTTCAGCCACTTCATAAGCTTCTTTCTGCTTTGGGGATGCAAATATTCTGCACTTGCCAAAGAATATAGCAGCAGTACCTCAAAGTTATGTCAAATCCCCTGCACAGCTGGAATTTGAAGTCCAGAATCTGAAAACAAGGCATGAAGAGGATTCAATGCTAAGGGACATGAAAACCCCAGATGAGGACTAACCCATAAAGACAAAGACCATGGTGAACGTGGGCTCTCCTGACTACTATGGACAATATTCAGTAACCTGGAGAGAGCCCTGCTGTTTCTTGAAAATCAGCATCAATCCTTAAAGCTGCAGGAAGTTCCCTCTTTCTGAAGCAGGATGGATCAATAAGGGTAAAAACTAAATTCCTAATGCTCTGAAACATGCTCTGGTTGTTTTTTTTTTTTCCAAAATCCTCCAATCATAATAGCTACTTCTGACAAACACAGTCTATTTAAGTGCTTAACTTTGAACATCTTGACTTTCTAAACTTAATTCCATAAACACACAAATGCATATATACCTTCTAGACAGAGGCAGTAATTACAGCTGGCAGCTGTGAGGGCATTTTACATGTTTCAGTAATAAACCTATCTATCCCTACTAAATATTAATGTACAATCTCTCCCTATTACCTATTATGTCATCAGTCACATCACTTTAAGGAGGAAGGTCAGCAAAAACAACATAGCAAGGTTTTTGTCCTTTTTTCAAATACAGGTCGAGCAGTTTATAGATGTTAATAAAACCCCTGACAAGAGAAGCACTATCTATTAAAAGGACTGGTACACAAGCAGGAAAAATAGAATGTTTTCCTGCTTCAAATTTGCTCGTCTGTTGTATAAATAACAGAGGGTAGGACAGACAGGGAAAGGAAGGTGAAATGAAAATACAGCCTGGTCAATCTCTCTGCTGTGATGTGCCAGCCCCTCCACGGGGACTCAGAGAAGCCTCCACTGGAAATTGGTGCCACTCTACAAGGACACCCAAGAGCCAGGTAGAGCTGTGTAGGTAGGAGAGTGCCCAGATAAGGGTTCAGATACACCCCACAATGCTCCCATCTGTATTTGAGAAGACTTGCAGAGGCTGCCTTCCAGATCTGCCATAAACCTGAGTATCTTCAGCTGTCATGTTTCTCTTTATCTCACCATTTATTTCTGTGTTTTCCTAAACAAGAAGGATGGCTCTGGCAAGTGAGAGCACATATGATACCCACAGACATTGTGAAACATTTGAAATTATTATTTTCATTTTCTGACTTATTAATACAGTCTGGCACACAGTTCATAAGCTGACTCACTTGACACTCAGACTTCTCTACTTAAAAAACAAATGTCAATTTGATATAAATTGAGATGTTTCACATAACTATATTTCCCACAAGCTACTTCCAAACGGAAATGTGTCCTTTTACGTTTGACATTTTTGGACTAAGTCTACAAATTTCACGAAAACTAATACTATTAAAGACACTTCCGTTTCCTTTTCGCCAGTTGTTTTTGCCCAACTAACTTCCATATCATTCTTTTGAAATTGCTATTTTTTCCCCTCCTGTGATAACTTCTACAAAACACAAAAAAATCCTTTAAATAATAAAACATAGGAGAAAATTCCTGTTTTGGAAAGGTAACTAAATATGAATACAAACACACATACATATATATATATATATGTGTATATACACATATAGTTCACACCACTTTCTTCTTTTTTTTTCCTCTTTAGTAATTCAAAACCAGTTTTGACAACAAATTTTGAGTCAGCTTCAGTGCTTATTACTGCCTTCAATTTTCTTTTACTAGGGGATATTGCTCCATTAAATCAGTGTCTGCAAGATTGGAGTCCAGGAGAATTCTATCCTATTTCATGCTTCATTATGAAAGATTCATACAGCCTTACTCATCATGTTTCTACAGTCATCTACATCAACTTTAGCGTACTAAAATGCTGCACGGTACCAAGTGACACGTTGGAATGATCAATCAAGTTCACCAGCTTACAGGCTCTGACAGTGATAGCAATCTTACTTTGGTTAGGGATAAAGACACGTCCTAATCAGCACACAAGGGCCATCTTTATAGTGGTAATTAGCATTCACCAAATTGCAACGCTAAGTACAAAACGTTGAAAAGTGCCCTGGAGGCAGAAGTACAGCAGAGAGATTACCCACAGGCCACAGGTGCTGGAAGATGCCTTTGTGCTGGAAGAAGTCCTGCAGTGATGAGAGCACCACATGCCTGAGTCTGTTTTCTATGGGAAAGGGTGGTAATAGGATTAGTTTCCACATGACATGTTATTAAATTGCCTCTCACATACACATCTTCCTCAATAAAAACAAACAAACAAACAAAAACCCACAAGTCATTCCTGTGTGAAACAGACTGAATTACTCCAGCTGATATATTGTTTCACTTTATTTTTCCACTGCATGTAAGATACCTTCAAAGAAACATAAAACAGGGCTGGAACTAGAAGACAACCCTGGTACTGACCTGTCTGTCAAACCAGGGTTGGGACATTGAATTGTTATCTTCATTTAACATTGTACACCTCAAAAATCTGTCTGCAGACGTGTGTATATGCACGGGAAAGATTTAGACTGGATATTAGGAGAAACTTCTTCACTGAAAAGGTTGTCAAACACTGGAACAGGCTGCCCAAGGGAGTGATTAAGTCACCATCCCTGGAGGTGTTTAAAGACATGTTGATGTGGCACCTGGGGACATGGTTTGGTGGTGGCCTTGGCAGTACCTGGTTAATGGTTGGACTTGATCATCTTCAGGGTCTTTTCCAACCTAAATGCAATATAATACCTAACAGTAGGTACCTATTCAAGCATTTGAGGGACAGTTCCATACCAGGCTGATATTGCTGGAGAAAACAGATTGTTTCCCTACCACAACTACTATTTTTATCACTCAGACTATTTCCTGTTTCTGGTCTTGCTACCTTCCAATAATCTACATTTCAATGTATACTTTTGTGTCATTATTTTACTAAGAGAAAAACTTCAAGAGACTTTACCAGGGGCTTCATTTGCATTTGATGATTCAATTCAATTGCCCTGTGGGCTAAAAACCAACAGATAAAATTTTTAATTCAAGATGACAGAGGAGGATGTTAACCCCATTAGCATCAAAAAGAAATGACCAAGTGTCAAGACAGTTTTCACACTTCCATTCCTCTCCTTTCAGACCAGTTAAAGCTCCCAGAATTAGGTTAGATTAGTGGTGCAGACTAGTACTTCAGTTAACATGTCCAATGGTTCTGTTGGACACGATGCATTAGTCATGCTCCTGGATCCAGTTACTGGAAATTCAAAACAAGCAAACCAAAGGATGCACAATTAATTCTTCATGCTTGAAAGCTCTTTGTGGGGAGAAAAAAAATTAAAAATAAAAAAAAAAAAAAAAAGAAGAAAGAAATTCTCTTTTTTCCATTTAGAAACAAGTTCACATGGTTAAAATGGATGAGATGGGAAGGATAGGTATTTTCTGCACTAGAGCATTTGTCCTTCTCACTATCATGACACAGGAAAATTAAAGCATCTTTGTACCATTCTCAAACTTGACTAGATAAATCACAGGGTAAGCACTGGCTTCTATGATACTCCTCAGAGATCAGTCCCATAAGTTTGGCTGGCTCTTCATCTCCTCCTTGGTCTCATTTCAACAAAGCCTCCCTGCTGAACAAGGAGTCATTCCAAGCTGGCAGAATCAGTGTTGCTGGTGTTAGGAAAACCTTACTTCAACCTTTTCAGTTCTAAGTATCTACTTTTCTTCACTTTTCTCTTTTAACTTCAGTGATTAGATAAATCTCCACAAACAGCCATCCAGCATCCAGAAAAGGTAAACTGAGGCCCTCCACAGAACATGCTTCAACTTGAAATGCAAGAAAGTAACTTGAAACACACCAAAATTGGGCACATTTTGCAAGACTGCTCTTGCAAGGCATTGACTCTCTGGTTCTACAAGGTTTTGCATTCTGCAGGGGACTCAGTCTCTCTCCTCAAGTGGGGGAAGTTCTTGCTTTGGAAAAAGCAAAAGCCATATCAATGGCCAATGATAGCCAGTTCCAACCACAAAACACAAAGGAATAATTTTTACTCTTATTCTTTCATTCATTAAGAAGCAAGGAAAGTATTTTTACCAGTCATGTTGTACACACTTGCTGTGGCTAGTAAGGACATTTAGGCTCTGAGGATAAATATAGAAATTACAAACAGTCCTCCTTTATTCCCCCAATTAACTGAAATCCATTTCCAAAATAACAACAGAATCCTCTAAAATGTGGGTCAAAGAAAATGCATTAAAAAGTTTCACTTAACAACAGCATTTTCCCTTCCAACCAAATTCCCAACTTTTGTCTTAGGCAATCTTAGACTCCTCACTCTATTAATAGTTTAATGCATGATAAATAATACATTATTCAAAAGGAACTTGTACTTTCACATAGGGTGCAATACTTGCAAGCTACTGGCACTGTCTTCCATTTGATTTCAAGTGACGTGCCCAAAGTCTTTGCAAGGAAAAATCTCCTATTCAAAAGAGATACTGTCTCTGCCTTGCTGAATGCATCTTTTTCTTGCAACTGAAGGAAGAAGAAGAAAGAAGAAAAAGAAACACTCATGTTCAAAATGTACTTCAAAGGGGAGGAGAGCACATAAAAAAGAATGAGGCGTTCTATTTAATTCGGGTCACACCACTTCCAAAAGGACGTAGCAGGATTACAAAAGTCCCAAGGATAGGCAACAGAATTGATTAAAGTCGTGCTGATTCTTCTGTATCAGCAGAGACTGAAGATGTTGGGACTTCTTAGATCAGAGAAGCAAAAGCAAAGGTAGAGATGACATGAAAATAAAGAAGACAATATGATAAAAGGTACAGCAAAAATAAATCAAGGTCTACCATTCAGTCTCTTTCATAAAGTAAGATCAAGGGTACATTCAAGACTATCAGAAGACTGTAAAATTGACAGAATGCATTATCCACCTTTGGAACTTAAAGAGTATGTGATATTATTAATGTCAAGGGTTCAGGTCGAGTAGAAGTCCCAGGAACATTATGCAAGCACAGGTTCCAACGGCACTTAAAATTTTTATTAATTAGTGTTCTGATCTGGCCAAATTCTTAGTCTTTTATAACAAAATTTCCCTGTTCTCTAATTGTGACAGTATCAAGAATATTTAATTTTCAGTTTACCAGGTGGCCAAAATCCTTCACTTTTCACACAGCCATAAATTACAATACTACAGAAAGTGAAATAAAACATTCTGATTTTACTATTGTCCATAATTCCATGACAAAATATCTGTATCACATATTTAACTTCCAAATGTCTTGGTGGTCTACAGTGGAAGAAAATAAATTTATAAATACTGGAATTTCAGAAATGAAGCTTCCCATTTCAGCTAGCACCTTTCCATAAACATTGTAAATATCAATACTTTCAATGTGTCTTTAGTAGGAAAAAAATTCGACATTGCCAAGAACAGAGACTGAAATAGTATCAAACAGGAATTAACTGCAAACACACACAGGAAAACAAAGAGGTGCATACAAGCAGCACCTGTTTGGCAATGCATCCTTATTACAAAGCTAACAAGGAATCCTTGAGATCATCAGATATCTCACACTGGAAGACATCCATAAGGAACAGGATACTGAGCATTCATTCATTCATTCTGTAAGTGAGCAAAATACACCTCAAGGGGAAAGCCAATTTTAAACAAGGTACAGGAGTAAACTTTCCCTGTCTCCCACTATTCCCAGTTTACTGAGGGGTTCAGCCCAGTTGTCACCAGGAAAAGAAGGCTCCTCAAGCCCACGTGGCAGGGAAAGACTCATCCTCAGCCTGAGGCTACTCACACACTGCACTGGCTGAGCTCCTCTCCTGCCTGGACAAAAGGGCACGGTCAGCCAGGGAGGATTTGGACACCTCAAAGCAGAGGCACACAGAGACAGCTGAGCACCCTGCAGCAGCTCTGAGCTGGAGAGCCTCTGCACAGGAGAGAAGATACTCAACTGCAGCAGAGAGCAAGAGAAACTCTGCCCAAAGGACAAGATAAGATATATCACTTTACATCTGTGTTACTATTTTCCTGTTGCTATGGGAATACTGAAGAAAGTGGTTATCATTGTGTATTCAAAGACCCATGTAAAGTCTAGGTGTGAACAGTATCATTTGTTTGCAGCCTATAATTTTCTCGTCCAAGCAGTGTTAAATAGTTTTGTTTGGGGGGAGGGTATGAACAATATTCTCTTCTCTAGTCACATGTTAAAATTAGCTAACCTTCTACCTGCTCTGGAGAACATCCAAAAAAATCTATAGCAATGAAGCACTAACTTATCAGGGTAAAACAGATCTTTTTTCCATATAATTAAAATTAACACACTAACTGGAATACTCTTCATAGAGCTGATGCTATCATGCATTCTATGATGAGGCCATCTACAAAATTAATTCCATCATATTTAACTTGAGTGTTGAGAACCAGGCTCTAAAGCACTTTAGAGGAAATGGCTTTGAAAATTTTAGTAATGGTTACAGGGGCAGTCTAGAAGTCCTTCCTTATCCTAATTAAACAACATTGACTGCATTCTCTGAGACAGGATCAGTAACAGAAGTCAACAGAAGTCAACAGAGGTATGTACTGAATGTTTTATTTCAGTTGTATCAAGACAGAAGAGGGGAACAAAATACACAGGATACACTGGGATGTGTTTGTGTACTCATGTAACAACTCCTCAATTCAACCTGAAAGAAAATAAGACTTCTAATGTTTACTCAATTGTTGGCAGGAATAAGCAGGTCTTGAAGAACAAGCTGAGCACCATGAAAATGCTACTAATGCTTTGTGTGTTTCAATTAAGTGCTTAATATTCTGACTGAAGACTTCAATCGTGCAGGAGTAAGTGTGAATAACTAGTGAGTGATTGCATTGCTGCTCACTCATCTTCAAAAATTAAGCTCTCCTTCGGTATTTTCAGAGCTAAACCCTGTAAGGTTCAAAAGTGCAGTCAGTCCCTGTTCTGAGAGTGTTTTCTACACAGTTTATGTACTACAACAACAACAAAACAGATAAACTAACACAAAAAGTGAAGAAAATGCCAATATTTAGTCTCTAGGCTGTGTTCACTGAGCAATGAATAAGAGTTTGCAACCCAAGCTAAGTATCAACTGGAGACAGTTTCATGGCATCAGGAAAGGGCTGCACAAAAAGATTCAAAGCAGCAGGTTTCCCAGAGTAATGACTTAGCTACAAATTCTGAATTATTCCTCCCAAGCTGCAAGGGCCATTACAGTAATTTCTCCTAGAAAACTTGACAGGATTCAACCATAATCAAAGAGATTCAGCATTCAGACTGACAGCAGTGTGGACAGGGGGTTACTTTAGTGTGCTTCCACTACTATCAGTCTTACACAAGGCTCACAAAGATCAACTAAAAGAGTTGACCTGACCTCAAAAATTTCTGAATCAGCCCCCTTTGTGCCTGTTAACAATACTCCAATGATACAGCTCATGTCGTTGATTACTCAAAAGTAAATATAAGAAGCTGTAAGTAGGCATGTAAAGATATTGAAGTGATAGTAATGAGAAAGGCTGTTTTCCCCAGGAAGTCAGAGAAAGAACTCTTAACAAAATGCCACTTCAAAATCAAAAATACTTTAGCTCAGCACGATATTCGCTTAGCAGAGGTCATCAAGTATTGCGATGAGTGAAACAAAAGGGTAAAATGTGTCCCAGATTTAGATGAAGACTTGATCCTACTCATAGGAGGAGCTAGAGGTATTTGCTGCAACACCAAAATCTGTAGCAGCAGTTAGAAAGGGCTGACTAAAATTCAGATACTATAACCAGAGTGTGTGAAATGTAGAGCTACATAATTCACAAACAGATTGCCACATTAAATAGCATTAAAGATCTTGTTTATGCAAAAGCAAAGGCACACAGAATTGGTGCTCTCCTGCTCAGGGTATGTACCAAGCCCTGCTTCCCCTTGTAGGCACAGAGAGGCATTTCAACACAGCAAACGTTACTCAACTGCTCCAGCACGAGGAGACGAGAAGCTCCACCAAAGCCTGGAGGACAAGGAATCATCAGCTGAGGGATACCAGGAACAATTAAACATTGTGGGGATCTGACTTCCTACAGGTGGGGAGGGATTAATTCTTGAGGTTTCCCAGCAGACTCCTCTCTGTAGAGATGGCACCACTGCTGAAGGCTGCATGCTCTGAGAGCACCAGGGTCAGCTCGGCACCACGACAGCTGGCAGTGTACACACTCTCAGACTTGGCAAGTCATCCACTGCCATATAATGGCTATTGCCAGGCATTTAATTTGGGATTAACAGGATAAAAAATGGATGGTAAATTAGAGCCAATACTGTATTATAAAGAAATCACAGGCCAAGCTCTCCATTGCAGTGATTCACCTTCCCTGAGGTCAATCAAACTACTTTGGCAGGAAATTTTGTCCCATTGCAAGGATTTAAGCAAATAATTCATACTGAAACATTCATCACATTAATCTCAAGTTTTCAGCATGAATGCTAACAGGTTTCCTCTTATTTTTATTTGTAGTTATTCACTGAATAATCCCTACTCATGACACTACTGAAAGACACCCACAGAAGGATGGGAGAACTTCTGCCATGTCCTCAAGGTTACAGACCATGTGTCTGTCCACCAGGAATACATGATTTGAAAAGCAGAATTGTTTCCCACCATTATTCTGTGCCATTTGCTGAAAGGTCAACGCTATTGTTTAAAAAATTTTGCCAGTGAACTGACTCAGTAATGCACTCAAAATAAATGGACACTGCAAATGCTGTGAAAGAACAAAGATCACTTACCACTGTTTCTCTATTGCTTATAACAAAAAACAACTAAGAGAAATAATCCTTTTTGGTTTTTTCTCTCTTAGAATAAATGCAGGGGGTTTTGTATGGATACGAATAATTGAATAACCCAGTGATTTATAGCTGTTATATATTTATGTTCTCTCTCCCTCTGGTTTTTTTATTTTTTTTTAAATCAAAACAGTCTGCAGAGTTGAACTATTCAATGGATCTCCCTCCCATGCTCCAAGGCTCATTTTTTACCAAACACTTCATACATGAGCAGTTTATTTGTTGCAGTCATTGTTTTAAGGATGCCCTTTCCATGCTCCCTTTGCTTCCTGGGGGATCCCTTGTTAAAACCCTTGAGAACAGGTTCTCTTCATTTCTCCACACGTCGATTTTTGTTCAATCCCTTATGCTACTACACATTAGTACTTAAAATTTGTATGGACTTATTGCTCAGAGGCCAAACTATGGCTGACACCATTCTGCCAGACACTAGACTGTAGTGCTCAGAGTAGAAATCCCTTGTCCCAGCCACGGTCACTTCATAGAAAAGATACAGCAAGCAACACACAACACAGCCAAGAATGGTGCAAGCCACAACTGAACCAGGATGGAGACAAACCTTAGCCTTGCAGGAGCCTTTTGCCACACTGGACATTTATCAAAGGTAATGCTCAAAAGGCTTTTTCTGGAGTAACCAGAGTGGCTGCACCTTCCTCCGGCATAGCCATGAACTTGGGAAGGTGATTTCATCCTTTCACAACAAAATACAATGTCATCAAAGAGGGCTGAATCAAGAGATGAAAAACATCTTGCCACTTTTTCTGACTGCCAGTTGTCCAAAAAAGCAATTCAGGAGATGCTGTCAAATGCTTCTCAAAACATTAATGTCACTACCAAAAATTGCTAGGAGTCACAAGTGTGCATTATCTGTCATTTCCTCATTTTCAAACCTTCACATTTACACTCTGCAATACTTGAAGCACTTCTGGCGTGTCATAACTGTCCCCTCCCAGTGAATTATTCTGCATTCACAAGGGGCAAGGCAGGAGGGCCTGAAGGATTTCTTCACAAACCTTTTACATTCTGAAAAAGCACAGCCTTTCTCCCTCTTTCATTTTAACAGCAATTTGTTGACTGGAAAAAAACAAAAGGATTAACAGCTCTCATGCTTCCAATTAAATGCTTTGGCCTTCTCTACCTTGCTTTTTAATCAGTGGCTCAGGGGCCTATTCCTTTTATACACTAGCGAATTTAATATTAGCTCTTAATGAGCCATTTGCTGACAGCCAAGAATGAAAGCTGCAGAGAATAGAGGAAATGACTAGAGAACATAATTTGCCTTTCAAATTATGTGTAAAAATTATGGCAATGGCATGTCAATTTTTTAAATTTATGTATGTTTTACCTATTTTCACTGATTATTACATAAGCCACTGCAATGTGTTAGAAGGCCTGCTGTTTCTAAAGTTGAAAGATCACTCTGCTAGGGTCAAGCATCTTATTTTAACTTGGTTGAAGTTACTGTATTTAGTTCCAGAAGCCCTGCTTTCCACCTCCTGCTTACTGACTCAAGAGGTCATCAACCATAAATGCCGTATCCAGTATCGAAAAAAATCTCACCAGATGTGTCAAGTACACCTAGAGACAACAAGTGGATTTTTCTTTCAGTATTAAGAAACCAATCCCGGTGAGGATTTATCCCTTCATCACTTTCTGGGGCTTTGAAGGCTGTCATCAGGACTGACATAGAAACTCCAGTGTTCCACATTGCCTTCAACTTTGCTTAACACAACAGTCAGACTCATAAACCCCACACCCTTTTGAACAGGAAGAATTATTGAGGGCTAGGGAACAGAGCTATCCCAAAGTAACCTTCAACAGCAGCCATAGAATTTGAATCCCTTTGTACACTTATTAAATAAAGAAGTCTGGAAGGAAGTCAAAAACATCAAGAAAAAAATTACTAACTTACTCTTTTTTTCCCCCTCCCTTTATTCAGACAGTGAGGAATTGCACCAGAACTACATCAGACCTATCACACAACAGTTTCTTAATTGGCATTAACCAGTATTTCAGGAGGTAACAATTCACTAATTAAAAGAAAATCAGATGCAACTTATTACAGTCAGTTTACACTAATAGTACCCTTCAGATTTTGGCAGTAATGAAGATAAAGCAATAATGCACTCAAATAATTGTTCCCCCCAATTTTTAGTTCCTTGGACAGCTGTTAGCCTAAAGCACAATCATGGCTCATTAGGACTCTCTAAATAATAACTTAGAACAAAAAAGAGAAAGACTCCTCATACACAAACTCACAGAGTTTGTCCATATGACTGAAGTACCTGACTGAGATTAAAGTTGCAGCAAGCTTCACAGGTTTAAATGTGTTAAGCAGAAAAAGAAACTTTTGGAATCTGTTTGTGCTGTATCCTGCTACATCTCCCCTCTCTCATCTACAGCCTTTCCTTTATCCCCAGTCTCTGTTCCCAGATTGCTTTTTATTTCTCCAACACTCCCATTATTCTTTCTCTCAGAGAAAAAGCAACAGAGGAAGACAGACATGAAACAAATCCTAAGCAGCTCCAGACAAAATGATGAAGGCAGCAAGGTGAGGGAGGCATGAAGGAGGAGCACAGTGGGGCTGTACAAGGGTAAGAAAGGCTCACATTGTTACTGCTCCTTCCCTTCCAAGAGCAACACAACTAAGGAAGCAGACAGGTGCCTTCTTGCAGGCAGAGTAGCAAAGTTGGTGTTGCTAGAGGCACAAAACCTTCAAACATGCTGGAGAAGCCCAAATGCAAGTGCAAGATCGTTAGCCTGATTATTCCCAGTGCCAAAGGCTGAGTACTGAAGGACATAACAAATGTTGGAAGCAAATTACAAGGGTAAAGTCAATGTCCAGCTTCATCAGAACCCCAATCACTAATGCCCAGGACCTAAAAGAAATCATACCAATGGTATCTTTATAAACCTGCAAGAAGCAGAGAATACTTTTTCCAGTAAGTCCAGCAGACAGAGCCTCAGACTGCTTAATTCCTTCCACTGAGGATGTGAAAAATTAGAGATATTGGTTGTCTCAGAGGGACTGAATATAAAAAAGACTCTGAATGGAGTAAAGAGATTAAGTCATGAAATGTACCCTTAAAAGCAAATCTGGCTGGGCTGTGCCAACTCCTCATCCACACGTATTTTTCAGTCAGTTTTAACAGAAACAAAGACAGGAAAGTTTTGGCTTACTGAGGCAGAAAAGCTTATACTGGAGAACACAAGAACAGTTTAAAAAATTTAACAGACCCTTTCATAACCAAAATCAGAATAATGTCTTGTGGGAAAGTGAGTTGGTCTCTGAGATCAGGAGGGTTGAGAAATGAACACAAGCAAATCTTTGAGCTCAAAGTCAGAAACCACCACATCACTCCCAGCTCAGACAGTCTTCCAATATCATCATGGGCAAAAGCAGCTGCACCTCTCTGGATCTCTGGGTCTCGATTGCTCTTTTTCTACTTGCCCTGCACACAGCAGCAGAGGTTCTCTCAGTTTGCCCAGCACTTGGCCAAGCTTATGATATCTGTCAGGGTATTTGCACTGGAATGCCATGAAAACAATCAACAAGTGACTGACTATTGCCAGAATTTTAATAAATTGCTCCATCAGCATATAAATAAATGAAATCTTCCTTTTCAGAAAATACAGTGCTGTTCAGCCAGCAAGAAAGAGAATTCATGTGAAGGGGTTCACACAGACAATTCCAGAACAAATACTGTGATGAAGATTCTACCAGTCTGGTCTTGGCAAAAATTGATAAAATGACAGATACACATGTCAAAATAGATGAAGAACTGCTGCACAAAAAGTCACACCAGTTAATGTGCCAGAGCAAACAAAACTACCTGGAGTCATATCAGATAAAGACATAGATAAAACACTGTCAACCATAAAAACAGTAATACAGAATGTTTGGCTGGTGAACAAAAAACATATTTGGATTGAGAAAACATCAGCAGTCACAACTGACTGATACAGACTTAGGTCATATTGGCTCTTCTTGGGCTACCAAACTTGTCCCCTGTCACCTCTCAAAGCTGCAGGAAACCACTGTCAGTGATTCTGCACTGACACTTTAGTCACAACAGTAGACTTCTAATCTATAGGCTGGTTCTCAGTCCCAAGAAAATGACCTAAGCTTGATCTAGACAAGGAGCTGCTGCACCCAGTATTTCTCTCTTTGGTATCATTTCTCAATGCACTGAAAAAAATAACACTCCAACAAAATTTGTTTCTTTGCAAGAATTAACAACCTCCCAGGATTATATTTTTGACATTGCATTCCCTTATCCTATATCTTAATTGTATCAACTATTTCAAAACAAAAATCCCAGAATTTTAGCTAAATATTAAAATAATAAGCATGTGCAGTTCTGTGTATAACAACAAAAGCTTTACAGACTTTTTTTTAATGGTTATTTTAGGAAAGAGTCTCTCCATCAAGTCACACAGTGAAGCAGTTGTGTACATACAAGGAAAACAAACTTTAAAGAAACTCACAAGAAAAAAGGCAGGGTGGGAGAGAAAAGAACTATTTTACAGCTACTTCTGTCACTAAGAAGAAAGTTGATTATCACTCTTTGATAAAGAAGAAGAAAGCTGTCTAATGCTTCTAAAGCTGAGCTGGGACATAACTTCCCTTTAAGTTCTTTGACTTTCCCCTGTGAGCCTTTCTTGTGCAAGGTTACATGCGTCAGCAGCAAGCAGTTGGGTTTATGGCTCTTTTCAAAGCACATATTGGGATGTCTGAACTCCTGCGAGTGTCCTAAAGCAGACACCATGTGAACAACAGACTAACGTGGGCAGCACACAGCTCTAACAGAGGGGAGTCACCTCCTAGAGATCTTCAAATCCCTCACATGTAGGCCAGCATGACCTCCCTCTATTTCAGTAGGACATTTACATCATTCCCAAGGAGATTCACACAGGTGTTCTCACAAGAATGGGGATTCACATATGTCAAAGCCTGAAAATGCTGCCCTGTGGAAGGATCTGATCTTTGAAACTCAACTCTCCATAGTTCAGATGGTTTTGTGAGCAATCTTTCCCATAACACACCAAAGCACACTTTCCCGTTTTTCTAGGAACTTCGTGCCAGGTTATTACTGTACTGCCAGGTTATTACTATTACTGTAGAACAATCACTAACCACCAGTGACCCTCCACCCCCCAAGCCCTCTACTTCTGTGATTACAATTGATTAAAATTATTCTCAGCATAAAAAAAAATCTCATATGCTGTCATTGCTTTGCTGTTAGACAATGGAAAGCTACACCCAGAGCAGAACATGTGAGAACAGGCTTTTGTACAGCCCTGAAAGCAATGAATCTCAGCAGGCAGCAAGGAAGCAATATGGAGACAGCATGTGCCTATCCCCCTCTGTCCAAAATTGCCCAAAACAGGCTGCTTTCAACTTGCAGCAGTGTATGAGTGGGAGGATGTGCACAGTGGCTGGGTGAAACACAAAGGCAATACCTTATATCAGCTGGAGTCAGACATGAAGAGAGTTTTAATCATTAATCCTACAAGAAGCAAAGATTAAAGGACTATTAAGAACAGAGCAAGCTATTAGTAGACTACTACTGAAGGTACATTTTTCACACTCAAACAGCCTGATTACGAGAAGGCACAAGACCTCTTTCCTTAAACGATAAAGAAAGCACAAGCAAGTACTTTCCAAGATCTACACGACTTCATATGGCCTGTTTTACAGCCAGTCAAGAGATAACAACAGCAAATGCAACCAACCATTTCCCCTATTTTAGTGTTCAAGCAGGCTTTGCTGGACACAGACAGGAAGACATTGCCATCCTCAGAACTCAATCTGCCAACAACAAGTTTCTTTAGTCACCTCCACAGAGGTCCCATAATACTGCAATGAAGAAATACTCCAGCTCTCACATCTGACCCCATCAGATTCCTGCAACTGGAACCTGAGCTTTTCCCATTTCCCAGATGTTTTATTAGCTGTCTGAGGCTCTTAAGGTGCTCTGCATACCTGGAATTACAGTCTCCTACTTCTGAATAGAGACAAAGCGTTGTTCTCTTCCCTGCAATATTTTTATATTCCTGATAGTATAATATTCTTTTGCTTTTTTTAAAAGATAACTAGATCTACAAACCAGTACAGTCCTTTCCAAACATCAATTACAATTAAAAAAAGATGGCAATGGGTACCATGGAAAGCCATTCAAGTAGCAGGCGCTACTTTGAAGGCAGCTTGTCACATTCCCAAGCACACATATTAAATAATGCTGGGTTTGCTGGTCTTGTTAGAAGGTGTCATTTCCACAGAGAGAAAACACAAACCAATGCACTGCTACACAAAGAGGTAACAGGCAGAGCCCTGAAAGCAAGTAATGCTTGTGAGAGAAACGTGGCATAGGGTACATGGAACAGGGTTTAAGCTGAATTAAGAGGATTGGTCAGTCTATCAAAGTCATTCTGCTTCTTCCTGTAGACCAGCAGGAGTATCAAAGGATGGTGCATTGATCTGCATTAGGGAGAGGAGTTAAATCTTTCATCATAATCCATGTTTCTCACATCTCCCATGGCCCTCTATGGAGAGGTTGTATTAAAGAATTGAAATACAAACAACAATTTAGAATTTTTTAAAAGCCTGAGAAAAGACCCACCAGTGTTTTGGAAGCACTAAGCAATGTGTCTGGAAAGCTTATGTTTCAGCTGGCAGCAAAAATTAAATTGGGTAAGAGTTAAGAAATTTTTAATTCTTTTTATTAGAAACGAAATTGCAAGTAAGACACCTTAAATAAATTTGACTATGGTAAAGCAGGAGGGATTAAGAAGATTCTACCTGTGCCCAAGCAATCAAGATGTTTCAAGCACACGCAATGTATTTTCACCATGAGATTATATCCTTCTGTATGCTGTTTGCATTTTCAGAGCATTCCATGAGCAGTGCTCTACAGGTCCTAGATCCAAGGTAGAAACCTAAAACATCTTTAAAAGAAGACATCTCACTCTGGAGATTCTGGCCGTCAGAGCATTGCTGCTCTTGTCACCCTGTTTTAATTGTGAACTGCCCCACTGCCCTCCTCCAGAGAAATTTCAGCACAATTTAAGCAGCCAACATCAGACAAGATTGTAGGATGTGGAGTACCTGGAGTAAGAGCTTATTTTAATGATGGGAACCAATTCTGAAAAAAAAGTAAGTCACTTGCAATACTGTTTTTTATGAGGAAAAAAAAAAAAAGAAGAGGGAAGCATTCACACTTCTTTCTTCACTGCTTGTTTTGTCCTTGACTTAGTATAAACCCCATCCTTGGATATGGGAACTCACTTCCATTGTGTCTTGTTCAACTTTTACAACTCCATTAAGGTCACAACTCTTCCCACTTCACTCACAGAATGATCTCTTCTCTCCTGCCCTTGGCTAAAATGTCACTCCACTGGGGCTGACCTTCAAAGCTTTCAGCTTTAAAATAAACTCGCTCAGAGTGGCAGCTTCATTTCCTATTGACTGAGTAAAAGAAGTAGCTGGGTTCTTGTCTTGGGGATGGTTTATTATCCCATCTCATTTTGGGGGGTTTTGATCTGTTTGTTTTGTTTGGTGCCCAGGGCTGGTGGTTCGCCCTGCCCCCAGGGTCCCTGGCTCCGGGGCTGCTGTGATGAATGGAGCCAGGCCGGGGTTTCCAGGGGGAACTGGGGGAGGATGAGGCAGCCCCTCTCTTCAGGCAGGCAGTTCCACTGGACACGTGGCCGGTATCTCCAACCAGGGATCCTGCTGGTTCTGTGGGCTTTGCCTGCTTCTTTTTGGCTTTTTTTCTTTTGCTTCAGCACCGTGACTGAGCTTGGGCTCAAGCTGGGCTTGTCTTGCTGCTCTGCTGTCGGGAAGCCCAGAGCCAGCACGTGCCCTGCCAGGACCTGGGACTGCCCTCGTTTCCTGCCGGGGGGCTGCTCCCATCCTCCGCACAGCCCGGACCCAGGGACCAGCCAGAGAGAAAATCCCCAAGAGCCTTTTTCTGTACTGCAGCGAGGAGCCAGGCCGCTACTGCCCAGCACCCACCGTACCTCTGTCATTGCGCTACACTGTAGCTTTCCACCCTCTGCCTGCTGGGAGACCCTGCCATTACAGCTTGCTTTTCCGAGGTTTCTGCTACAGCTCCTTTCGCCACGCAGAGGGGGCACCAGGATCCACTGCCACTGGGGGTTTTAAAGGAAGCCCCTTCTCCATCCCGCGCTGCCAGCTGCATCCGCCATTGACCATGTGGAGCAAGATGGCCGCGCTCGCGCCACAGCGCCCCCTGCAGGCGCGGGGGAATCATCGCACCCCCTGCCCGGCCGGGAGCCAGCAGCGCCCCTGCTGGCCGTGCCCGGAACTGCAGCCAAGGGGAAGGCGCTTAAATAGCCGGACGAGACTTTTGGGTTTTCTGTTCTTTCTTTGTTGTTGTTACCATTGTTGTTGTTTGCCTCGTTACACATGCACACACTAGTAAAGAAGTGTTACTTGTTTTCTCATATCTTTGCCTGAAAGCCCCCTTATTTTCAAAATTATAATAATTTGGAAGGCAGGGGGTCATATCTTCCATTTCAAGGGAGGCTCCTCCCTTCCTTAGCAGACACCAGTCTTTCAAACCAAGGCAGCTCTTCAATTCACTACCTTCCTTCATAAACATGGAACTCCAAAGATCAAAGCCTAGTGGTCTGTTACAGTCACACACATTGATCCAACTACACCATATATTTTTTTTTCTTCTCAACTCCCACAAGGAGCTCAGAGATCTGTATACCTTCAGGCAGCCTCACACAGCTAAAGGAGTGAAGAGCCCAGCAGCAACACGCAGCACTGTAAGTTGGGCGACTTTTTAAAACTCTTTTCATTATATGAGCAACTTTTTTTCCAGACTTTACATTTGACCTAGAAATGAAGATGGCTCACACCGACAGAGAGGCAGCTGATGATTTTGGATTCGGTGACAGTGCTGGGTCCTCCTGTGGGCACCAAACCCTGCCTGTTTGTGAGCCAAGAGCCATGGGATGGTTTGGCTCTGACACTGGAGCTGCACAGATCCAACTGCATCCATGGCTCTGACAGACCTTAACTTTAAGGCCATGTCTCTCAGTCTACAAAACTCCCAGACAGATGCCACTACCCTTATGTAATTTTCATAGTTATAAGAGGGACAGCATACAGGAATAAACATTACTAGATCTAATTAGCCTGAAGATGAAGAGAATTTAATAGTTTTCTCCTCCAATATGAATGTCAAAGGGGGAAAAAAAGCTTTTTGTAACCACTTACCTAGTTTCAATACAAGAAAATTTTGTAAATAGCCATGGTTGGAGAGAAAGGAAGGCCTCTGAGATCAGAAGACATTTAAAGCTCTGTTTATTTGTAAATACTTCCTCCAATAGTTTACATTTGCCAAGATTTGTTTTTGAACAAAGAGCTTTATGACAGGCTTCAGCATCCATCAGAGCACTTCTCATAAGCCCACAGGTACCCTTCCCCTAACAAAAGAGGTGGTGCCAAATGCTTCAAAAATAACTCATGCATATTCCTTCCTGATACTTTGGGGTTTCACAGTTTATAGTTGATTTCGTGCCAAGTTTTCTTTTACTGTTCAAGGGTGTGAAAATGCACAGCAAAGACACGATGGGGCTTGTGTGTAAGTTTATATGGAGCACAGAGGTGTCTCCTACCAACATTGGTCATGCCATGACTCAACTGAAACTACCGGGAAAGGTAGGCTGACAATTTCTACTGTTTAGAAAATCTCAGTACATTCTGCCTTCTCAAGCACTTTGCTGATTTGAAGAAAAAACAATTATACGCTATGTAAGAGAAAAAAACCCACATGGGAAGAGATTACAGCACAGATGAGACTGTAATTCTTCGAGTGAATATTACAAGCTATGCTCTCCTTAAAAAGCTGAGCAGACTGAGCTACTTGAATTTCTGTTTATTTTCATGCTTGGGTTCTAGGCCACAAACAATGTATGTGTGCAAATAGTGGGATTATGTCATCTGTGTTTTCCTGGAAAAATGGAAATTTTTCTAGTAGATATACATATAGTGAATACTCACTAACCACAATTTATATGTCCAAGTTCCTTTTAAAAAATTATTTTGGTATTCCTTTAGGGAAAATAGAATGGAGTCAGACACCTTCCAATGTGTGAAGAACACAGATTTTCAGTGCTATTTTATATAAATGTTTATGTTTGCTGTCAACATGTGAACATGTGCAAAACTTGTAGTTTGCTAAATTACAAATATTAAACCCATGAAAATCAAAAAAAGTTAAATTTCCAGACCATAACTATAAGAAGTAACTGACACATTTAAGAGCAAATTAAATTTCAGATTGTGGTTGGTTCACTGACACTATGAACTTCTTCCTTTGAATAAGTCTATGCTTAGCACCTACAAAATGAAGCATCTTCTCCTGAAATCAACAGCACATTGCTCCAAAACACATAGTTCCCAGGACTCTAAACTGGCCTGAGATAAAACTTCCATTTGTCACTAATATCATCTTTATTTCACATTGTCTTGTGATTTGTGAAAAACTGCTGGCTCAAAATATTCTCTGGTCTCAAACGTGGCAGATTACAGTATACCCACAAATAATCAAGGCAGAGCTGATTTCCAGGTTTCACAACATTAATAACCTCTTTTCATAATGAAGACTTCACACTGTATGTAATATTACAAGAAAACTCCCTAGCCAGGAGCATCTCAAAATTTCAGTGTTTAATGCCCCTACTCCTTCCCTGGACAGCTCTGCACACTCACAGCACTCTGGTCATCAGTGCCACTGCGGATGCTCGCGGAGATACTCGATTTGGCAGCAGCTTAAGCAAACAAAGCCCTGCACAGAGTACAGAGTGCTTTGCAGACTGGCCCCAGATTGTAAAATTCCAGTCTGACATCAACTCATTTTTGGAAGTGCTGTGCACACATTCAATCCAGTAAAGTCAGAAGCAGCTCCCAAAGTCAGAGCATTTCTCTGAGCTTCTCATGGCCCTTCCTCTCTCACTACACTTTGTAACAGGACTTTGCTTTTCTTTGAGGGCACACAGGACTCTTTGCAAAGTCTCCAGTAAAATCACCTTTATCCATACAAAGCCTATTTTGGGCACCTCACACTCTGTTCATCGTTCTTCCCCTCTTTTTCTCACTGCTTTTCTTGATAAAGAGTAAGATTAAAGTTCACTCAAGCAGAGATGCAGCAGAGACGGCTGCTAGCCTGAGGCCAGTTTCCACTCCTGAGATTTACAAGGCAGCCACTTGGAGCTGATTATACACTTTCAACCACACATTTCTGACTTGACATTGGGTCAGATACGAGTTCTAAATTTAAATCCCACTCCATTAAAGCACAAGAAATGTCTTGCAGGGACCCACTGCCCCTTTCTTGCCTACAGCCACTGCTGGTTTTCCTACACCTTCCCAAGCATTCTCCCAGCCATGGCACTCTGTCCCTCTCCCTCAGAGCCATGCAGGTGCCTCCAAAATCTGTTCCATGTGTGTAATGTACTATAATTAAAACTCACCTCCCAGAAGAAAAGCATGCTGTGGGTATAAATACTATATATTAATACATACTCTTACCTTTTTCTCCCAGCAGGCCATACTATTTTTAAACTCTCCATAGCTCTGATTATAGCTCAGCTAACAATAAATATTCTGTGCTCAGCAGTTCCATAGCAGACACATATAGGTTCCTCTTACTAATGCCCAAGTCCATTAGAAAGTCAACCTCTCTTAGGATGTCCAAGAGCTACCAAACTATAAGTACTCTAGTCTTTCCATAAGGTATTTCTTCCCATTTATACAGACAGCTCAAACGCTAATCTCCCCATTTCTAACACTGAGAGCAAAACCCAACCTTTAACGCTGATCCCCCTCCTCAGTCACAGAGATGGCCCCAGCATGCCCATTTCCCAGCCCAAACCCAGGAAGCCCCAGCACAGAAAGCCCCAGCCCAGCGTGCCTGCTTGGAGCCCTGGGGCAGAGCAGCACCGTGAGGCCAATACAGCAGGAAGGCAGGAGCACCTGCTATGTACCCTATTGCACCTCTACCTCCTCTGGCTACTGCTGCAGGGTGCAGTGACACCTGCCATAGACTTAATCAATATTCATTATTTTCTATTAAAATGGAGTGTAATCGTCTGGCCAAGTTCATTCCTGTTACAGACACAGCTTCAGTGAATTCAATTCCAGTTACATTTGTCAATTGAAATTTGCTTAGCATGTCTGATCCTGCTTTACCTCATATCAGACTTCTCTGTGTTTTAAAAAGACCTGCCAGAAACAATGTTGCATGTTTACTTTCTTTGTTTTTCAGGCCTTTGGGTGTTGGGATTTTTTTAAACCATGCATATAGAGGAGAAAAGTCTGGGAAAATTGTGAAATCCTAACTCAAACAAATTATGGAAAACCATTCTTTATTTTGCTTCCATCATGGCAGCTGACTGGTCATTTGGTAATATGGTTTCTGGTGCACAGACGAGTTGGTTCTTGACTGAAGTTAAGCATCCAATTCAATAGTAGCTTTGAAAGATGTGTGTCTTAAAATTAACAGTCTAAAATTCAGTAGAAAAGTAAGGGCTTTATTATTGTGTCCATTAAATTGTGCTAAACGTGAAAATAAAATGTTCCTGCTGTACTTATGTACCTGTGGAGTCAAAGTGTGAATGCATTCAGGCCACGCAAGAGATTAAAAACTGCATAAACACTTATGCCCAGTCACCTAACAGCTAAGTGCTTTTTAGAACTGAGGTCTCAATGTCAAGCCTGAGTTAAACTGACCCCAAACAGCAGCATGGCCATAATCACTCTAAGGATTTGGGTTTGTTCATAATCAACCTAAATTGTTTAATTGTCTGTTTATCCTGCAAATATTAACTATATATAATCTCCAATTCATTTGCATATTGAGCTCTAAGAAATATAATTCATTTTAAATTACCTAGGTTACGAAAGCCGACTAAGAGTTACCATATTCTTTACTTAATAGAATATGAGTCTTATCAGAAGTAATTACATTTTTATCATTACTTTTGGGAGCTCCATTAAACATGGTGGCATTTTAATTTTGAAGTCTGCAGTACTGCAGGCTGCCAGCCTGTTGTTTTCATGTTAAATTTTTTAACATCCTGGTACACAGATTTACTGCAGTCAAAGATTTCTGCAAATTTAAGACCACTTTTACCTTCCTCCCACCACCACTATAAATCTGCTACCTTGAAATGTCTACTTAGCAATGTTTGTGTTGAACATACAAAGCTTTCAGCTGAAACACAGGGAGGCTGCCCAGGAGCACAAAAGTGCTCCAGCAGCCACAGACTGTATTCTGTGCTTGACCCTTCTGTAGCTAGAGCTGACCCAGGGCAGGATAAAATCCAAACAAGAACAGAGCTTGCTTTATGACACACCAAGGTTGCTTGTGGCAACACATCAGATACAGAAAACAAATCCTGCTTCAGCCTCCTCAGAATTTTGGATCCTACCTCCACAGCCTGCTCAGCCAGAGAGTTCATGCCCATCAGAAACAAACTCTCCTTTCCAAGCCCTCATGCCTGAGCCCAGGACTGCACAGAAAGACAAAGTTCAGGTCCAGCTTGCTGCTGTGGACTCACCCCATGGGTCAGAGAGGCAGATCATGGTGGAAGGGGTGAAGAACGAGCAGCACAAATGATGGAACAAGGCACTGGGTACCCACCTGGGCACTCCCTAGGATTGAATAGCTGTAATAATGAATCAGAATTTAGTAAGTACCTTCTTTCCAGCCAAAAAGCCAGTAGGAAGAATCAGAAGAAAAGCAGTTCAGGCAAAGAAAAAGATCAAAGAATTAAGAGTTTAGGATGGAAAATCAGCACAAAATTTATTATAGTGATGTGAAATGAATTAGTACCCACCCCAATGAACAATTCACCCAGCCACCCACCCAATCACTTCCAAAGGGAGGGGAATAATATTTAGACATCTCTTTTTGACACACTGCTAAGCCAGTGGTGCAGGAACCTGCATTTCACAGCCACAAGTTGGACTAAACTTACCCAGTGCTAAGGCTCACTGGGATAAGCTCCAAACTGCAGCAGGCAAAAAACAGGCACCTCAAAATTCCTGCACAACCCAGAGTCCAGCACATACCTGATAATCTAATGATTACCAAGCCAGGCTAGGTTTTAACAGCCTTAAAGCCAGCATTGTAGCTTTGCAGTGGAAGATAGGATGTTCTACAAAGTGAACTATCAGGGGTTAACTCCACCAAAATCCTGACACAGACAGCACCTGTGTCACACAGGTCAGCAAACATTTTTTTGGCATGATCCCTGCTCCCCAGAGCAATGGGAATTTCACTGTAAAATCCACTCATCTTTTTCATCAGGCATGAGAAGACAGTTCTTCACTGCAATACGTTGAGCTCTGTACTTAAAAGCAGAAGTGGATGATTAACACCTGTGTGAGAAATACCAAGGTGAAAAACTGAGGAACATTTTGGAAACGTGTGTTTGTTTTTAAGTTGTGATTACAGGAAATATATTAAAGATTAGTTTTCTGAAGGGATTGCAGCCCACTCCCAAGCTAGGCTATTTCCATTTTGGTAAAAAGAAATCTCCTCTAGAGTTAATGTCCTAAAGGCTGGCTCTGCAAACACTAAAACAAAGAGAGAGCATGGCTGAGTGGTCTGAACTGAGACTCACTGTGGTGAACACAACCCAACCAAACCAGAACTAAGGGCTTTACACCAGCTCCCAGATGGGCTCTCCAACCTCTGAATCCCTGTATAAACAGGCACAAGCTGTGTCCTGCTGCCCCAATGTCCCCCACGACACCCCACTTGGCAGAGGCAGTTCTCCCATCCTGCCTGGCAATATCCAGCTGCACAAAACCTCTGCTAGAACACTGAGAGAAGGGACAGGAGCAGCAGTGCTCTCCTGCTAATGAACATGAGCATCTACCCTGTAGAGGAACTAACTCTTGTGAGTTTAGACAAACAAACACAGCCAAGCATAAAGTAACCCTGGTCACAGGTGCCAGCAAAGAAAAATCAGTTGCAACTTCTTACTGCATTAGTGCTTCACTTGCTTTATTTAAATAGAGAATTTGATATTTAATTTTTTCTTCCTAAACTGAATTTAACCTGAATCTCAACCAGGTAATCAGCATGGCTTCACTTGTATTTGCAATCATTGCGAGGAAGAGCTGAAGAGGAAGACATGAAATGGCTGTAACAACCCAGCAGAATCTCTGGTCAAGTCCAGTTTCTGCAGATGATGAGGTTGGAGCCAGGTGCTCCTTAGGACCTGGGTCTGCAAACAGCCACCTGACTGTCCCAGGTGTTTGCATGAGCCCCCATCCTGGCAGAGTTCAGCCTCCTGGTGCTAGAACAAGCTGTGGGTTCAGCCAGTTTCCAAGCTGAAGGGCCTGAAGCAGTGAAATAGTCAAATATAATGTCTCTTTTGGCCTCTGTCTGCACAGTCCCAGCACATGAAATTCCCTCATCCTGTTAGAAAGCATTTAACTGCCAGAAGTGCTAGTCTTCTACTACCAGGGAGCACCTTGGGGCTGCCCCACACAGCTTTATAGGGGGAACACATGTGAGGTACTGACACCCCCAAGGCAAGAGCAGGTCAATCCAATCTGCCCATGCTGCTGACACAGGGGACATGACAGCCCAGACCTGTAGAAGTCACTCAAGCCTGAGCTCCCAACCTCAAATCTCCAAAGACAAGGACCACATTTGGCAGTTTGGGTCTGGGATGGCCCCAAAGGGCTCAGTACAAGGGCTGGAGAAATCTAAACCAGTTTGCATTTTGGGCCCTGGGCTGGCTGATTACCCTCAATGTCGAGTGGGGAGCTGAAGGGACCCACTCAGGCAATAACAATTTACATTTTCTTCACTTAAGTGCACTGCTGCCTTGCACATGAGTCAGGCTCGTGGAGGATGCTTCAGATTGGTCTAACAAACAAGCCACTGTGCAGAGGGTATAAAAACTGGGAGCAACCTTTTGAATGTTTTGACACTTTTGACAGCAAGCCATAAGAAAAATATTCAGTAGCAATAAACTGCATGTTAAATAAATACCAGTAAAGCTTATAACAGAATTACAAACAAGCAATTCAGCTTCTCTCAAGAGTCTTGCATACTCCAAGGAAAATCTCTCTCAATTATCAAAAAAAGCTATCTCAGATTTGCATAGTTCATCTATAATATGCTGATTGAGAATGTAAAACCTATGGCTCCCGTGTTTTGTATAATCAGCTGTAACCTTATCCTCAAGTGTAATGACAAGCAACTGGAACAGCAAGACTAATACTTCAGCTATTTAAATTCAGATTGCTTGGTGTTTATACTAGTATTCCCAACAGAGAAAGGAAACAAAATATTTGAAACAAACAACTATCTTCTCTGTAATATTAATCTTCTCTCATAACAGAGCCCTAGTGGAAAAACAGATTAATCAACAACAGAACAGAAACAAACAGGGAAGCAATTCAGCTACATCACGCCTTCAAGAATAGCAAAAGGCCAACATGTATGGAGAACAAATATTTCACATCTCTGGATAAATAGTCCTTACTTCATTAAAGGGTCACTACAGAGCCAAGGAAATAAGGATTTAGTCAACAGGCAAAGACAATGGTTCGGGAGGAAGTTGTGGGCAAAAGAGAATCACCCACTGGAAGGGCCCAAAGCAGAGCCCTGCTGGGCAGTCATGGAACCAGGGGACCTGCCATGCTCCCAGGGGACCAAGTCCTTGCTTGCACAAATCTGACAGGTCCAGAAAAGGCCATGGGATGCACAGAATCATAGAATGGTTGGGGTTACGGTGCCTTTTTAACAGAACTGCCCCTCTGCACAGGGAGACAAAAGTACCAGACACCGTGCTTGCAGATCTGCACCAAAAAGCATCTGGGGATAGCCAGAGAACTGCCACCTGCAGAATCAGCTGCTTTTCAGCTGCTTGTAAACACCCAAATGGCCTCAAGACATCAAAGCCAACTCTTGTAAAAGTAGGCACTTCTATTCACAGAGATTATGTGGCTGCTTAATAGAGTAGAAAATCTGTCAGAAGATTGCTGCATTCCCTAATAACCATGTCTGTGAAAAGATCTGGTTGAAATCAGCCTCTTAGCAAACCATCAACCACTCTCTTGACAAGGAGGTTGTACAAGTGCAAATGACCATTATGAAACAATAACACTTAAAAAGAGAGTATCAGCAAACAAGTGGCTGTTTAAACACAAACAGTCCTCAGCAGCCTGAGGAACAATTTTGGGAAAAAATTCCTTATTTTCACACCGCAGCTTTGCAGAAAACCAAGGGTATTCCTCTGTTTCAGTCCCTGCTACTTAAAATCTGTAAAACAGCAAAGAGACAAAAGACATGCAAGGCTGCAAGCAGGTATAAAGCAAAAGTGAAAATGTGTCAATGCAAATTAAACATCGATGTCAGGAGGCTTTACAGTTCAGCAGGCCCCCAGATGTTCTGTGTGCACACAGCTGTCTTCACCAATGTTAAAAAGCAAATAAAGTAGAAAAGGACATGAACAGAGATGTTAAGGAGACCCAATCCCAGTGACACTCAGTGGTAGAATTAATGCAGAAATAGCAATACAAAGCAATAACAAGCAATGGAAAAGAAAAGAGAAACAAAACATTTGAGGAGACATGGAGTGTATTTTTGTAACCAGAGGCAGATGCAGTGATCTAGGCTGTGGATCTGGCTCCTCAGTTTCAATGCATCAGAGGGGGCTGAACTACTCAAGAGCAGAGCTGGGAACAAGGCAGTTTACAGAGTCAGGACTCAGATTCTCCAAAAATTCAAGTGCTTTAGTAGAAGAAAAACCCAGTTTAAAGGGAGAGGATATAATATATCTCTTTTATTATTAATTTCATTGTTTGGATGCTTTAATTTCTTGCTAGGAAGTAATTTCTTGTTTGATTTTCTGCTTGACTTCAGGTGCTTGTGCACTGACTAAAATATCTTCCTGTTTTTCCACCTATCATTTCTGTCCCTTTGAATTGTACTACTTCTCTCATGCACACACAGTACCAGCCTGTATTCTGAACTCTGGAAAATGCAACAATTTGGCTTCTGGAGTAATCACAAGCATTTTTCCTAAGAAGTAACCATATTTCATCCTGTTCAAAAGTGCAATGTCTCAGCAGCATAGTACTTTCAAACGACAAAAAAAGCAGCATTCAAACACTGCCAAAATTTGGTATTTTATGCCAACATGTTCAGAAAGAAACTTACTGTTTTTCAAAGAGATATTTTAGTGAGGAAAAAAAAGTTGGACAATATTTGCACTTGTGCAATACTTTGTTCCATCCTGTGCTTCTCTAAATATGAAAGTCAAGGGAAAGGAAAGAAAAACTACATATTTTTTTTCATGAAGAGAAGAGTTTTCCCCTAGAGCTGAAGCTTCTTCCTACTTCTTTGTATTTTGTCAGCTGGCGTGGGAGGCATTTTATCCAGGATTTAAGCACAAATTTCCAAAAAGGGGGAGAAAACAGACAGGGCAGACAGTCCATCAGGAAAGGAAATATTGAAAGTTTCCAGGGTATGAAACATACCAGATAGAAAAATCACTTTTCTTTAGTCCTACTATGTTTTTCTCTCCCTGTCCCTCCCCAGCAGCCCCATTTCCTGGTTATTTCTTTTTGAGAGAACAATTGCCTCAGAAATCTATGGGAGTAATTCCAATCCTAAATTTAAACCTGTGCTTAGCTATTTCCCTGCACCCAGCCCTTTGTTGATCAGGGGGGTGAGAGAGCTCCTTCTGCTTGGGACAGAACTGTTGGGGCTTAAGGAAAAGGAAAGGAAAACCCAACATATTTTGCCACTGAGATTTTTGACAGTGTTATTTGTCCTTCACATTCCCACTGAGCTCAGAGCCATCAACCCCATCTGTGCCCAGCACAGATACTCCCATCAGAGACTTGCAGAATCTGGGGATGTGCACAAGGCAGAAACACCCAAGCAGTGACACTCACCACACTGAAACCACCTCTGGATATGCAACTTCTGTGCAACCTGGGGTCTAACAACATTAAATACCTGCAATAAATTGTCGGCCTCATCCTTACACACCACTGTATTAATTAACCAAAAATGCAGCACTGTACCAAAGTGCAGAAAGGCAAAGTAAGAAGTATGGAAAATATTTCTTTGTTCCCTATGCAAGAGCATTAACTTGATAATTCTTTAGAAATGGAACATAGCTGGCATAATCAAATAAATTATTAGAAGGCATATAAATCATTACCACCTAATATGACTGCAACAAGATTCAATGCAATTTACAGATAAGTATGAGGAATGACTATTGCATTTTACAGAATTAAAACTGGCAAAAGTTCTAAGAAGACGAATGATATAAGATGACCCTACATTCATTTGCAAACTAAAAAGGCAGAAGGAAAGCAGCAGACAGATAAGTCTTACTTTTCCAACTATTTTGCAACTCGCCCTGAAAAGAAGGATTAATCATAAAGTGGAAATTTTTACATTTAATTGGAGATTGAGTGGGTAGGAATCTGGAGACAGTCTAAAGCTGTATGGAAATTCTTAATGCTTTTAGAAATCCTGAACTGAGACAGGGATGGAGACTTTCAGAAAGTCCAAGTCCAGGCTCCTTTCTGGATTGTGTCTGTTAGCCCTCATCACGTACTATTTACACCCAAAAAGGCATTTCCTTACACGACATATCTCTGCTCCCATAGTTGGTCTAGACACCGAAGAGTTGTCTGCATGAGCCTCACTTCACTTCCTTCAGGGGCTGGAAGAAAATACAAACAACACCTGGTGCCAAAGCAGGGAATGGGACTGGCAAATAAGGAATTCAGCCCTTTGCACCAGCTGAGCATGGCCTGGGAGAACTGCCTTCTATCCTTTTCTTTGCCCCAGGGTTTCTTTTGACAATATGTAAGATCCTTAAGCCACGAATTTCAGACTCCCACTCACCTCCTGGGTGTCCCTACAACATAAGGTCTGTCTGCAGCCACAGGGTCCTGTCTGCCATCTCCAGTGATCCCATCAGCACTGGCTGCAGGAACATAACAACAGCCTTGGGGCTCAACTTCCCCAGCCTCTGCTTTCCCCAAGAGGATGGGAAGGGGAGAATTGCAGTAGAGCTTTCTCAGGCTGCCAAAGAGTTACAAGAAGCTAATTGGTGCTTACACAGCATTACTGAGTTACTGAGATAAACACCTTGGAAAATCTTTGAGAAAATTGTTCATTCTGCCTAAGAGCACACACCCAACAGCATGCACAGCAATAAGAATCCACTACACCCATAACCTGCTTGCAGATTAGGGCACTCTGCACCTATGGGATCTCTGCTTTTCTGTCTCTGAAAGGTCCTTTGTTGTAGTTTAGATCTTGGATGACCTGCAGTACTAAGCAGGGATTCAAAAATCTTCTGCAAGTCTCTGGCCATTATTTCCTGCTCATCTCACCAAAACATTAGTCTTTTGCACTGATAATCTGAACAGCCTTCAGCAACTTTTCTCTTTTTGCTCCATAGTCAAAAAGAGTAGGACAAGAGCAGAGGATGAGCAGTGTAAGAGTCTTCAGTTTTTTAAATCCTAATCACTTCTTTGGGGTTTATTATTGCTCTCTAATTTATTTTGACACAGTCAAAAAGCAATCTCAGTTTCTACCCCAGGTTCAACATGGACTACTCACGTGGTTAAAAGCAGAGCACACACTTACCTGCTAGGGCAGGGGACAGCACTTCTCATCAGCTGATCTGATGAGTTAATTTCCCCAAGAACTGTGACCTCACCATAAACCCTAAACCCTTCCACTTCAAAAGTTCCCTTGGACTGAGCATGCCTAAATAACAGATACACCTGCTGCCACACCACAACAGGGCAGCAAAACCGACCAAAACACTGCTCCAACCCTCCTCCAGAAAGAACTGAGGGAAAACAGAGTTAATATTGAACAAGTGGTGGCCACAGGGCTTGCTACAGAAATAAAAGGCGCTCCTACATCATGGCAATGTGCCACCTATAAAAACTAGCCAGAACAACTAGGCCAACCCTTGTCTTAGAGGCAATGAAGGGCATGCACCCCACTCCCTATGCATGGGAGTGACATGCATACACACACACATATAAACATGAAACATTTTGTACAAAGAGGAAGAGGATATGTACTTTTCTCTTAAATGTGAAAAAGATGCATTAACCCATCAGCATGCCTTGCTGCCTACACCGTGTGGACTAAACTGTGTCTCTTACTGGAGCCTTGCCATTCTCTTCTCAGAGTCCTCCCGCCCTGTTTATATTCAAAGGTCAAAAGTTTTATGTAATTTTACTTGATCTAACCACAGCTTTGCAAACATTCCCCAAAATTTGGCAGTAACTATCACCTGTTTTAACTGAAGGGCCATCTTTCTGGCTCCATTGTCTCAGTTTTGCAAGGTCATTTCCAGTTCTTTGACCTTATGCCTTACCTGCCATCCCCAATTAAAATACGGGGGAAGATTACCAAGAGACAAGTGCATAATTTCAGAGAAAATTTAAAGCCAGAAGCTGACAGAGGCTGGAAGAAGCAAAGGGAAGAGATAGCTGTTTCTTTTCTCCAGGGTTGCAACCTCAGTTTCAAAAGCCCCACAGTTTCAAAAGCCCCTCGGTTTCAAAGCAGGATCTTTCAAGTGACTGTGCTACTGCACTGCCTGTCTCTGTTTGTGACATGTGCAGTCACAGTATTTTAATGGAGCCCAAAGCTCAGTTTTTAATGCAGACACTTGTGCTGGGGTCTGGATTTCTGCAGCTGACATGACTCTAGGGAACAGCTTTCATTGCAAATAAAAGCCAGAAAAATGTTTCTTCCCTGACAAGGATTTTAAGCAAGTAGAATCCACTGTAGCACAGCACGTGCAAATAACTAAGACACAGCTATGAACTAGAAACCATTCCAGGGTGATTAAAATTAAAGTGATGTACAGACACATGCTGTAGGCTCACCCTCCTGCTATTGCTTCACACATTACAACAAACATTTATTGGTAGTGGAATTAACTTCACCTTGACAACTCTTTGGGGAGAAAGGGGTTTAGATATATCTGTAACATGGACCCCTAAATAACCAAGCTCCAGAGTGTGCTGCTTGCTGCTACTCCACATCACTGCATCACTAAAGCCCTGAACTAAGCATTTCAGAAAGCAGGATCCAAATCACTGCCAATCCTCTGCCATTCCACAAGAACAAAATCGACAGACAGGGCAGCAGCAATTTAAGATGTCTTGCATGAACATTTTAGGGACTGGTACAAATATCTGGGGGCACAGCACGTCCAAGGGTATAAGCCCTCCTTAGATCATGATCCTTGTGCAATGGCAGAGTTTGTATTCACACTCACTCTGAACAAGCCCCAAAACCAGCAGATAAATGGGTCCAGTTCCATCTGCTTCTGCTGAGACCAGGGGAGGATCAACCAACTACATATTACTCGTCTGTATTTTTATAGCACTTGCTATGTGCTTCTTAAACAGTGAGTAAAACTGAAAAGTCTTTCCAGTTTATATGTACCTTCCTCCTTACCATTTGCTCACTCAATCCTCAGTCTCCATCTGTGTGGAGCCAACATGCCCACCATGCCTTATGCCCACCTTGCCGCTCAGTCACACGCTCTGATGGCGAATTCCCCGGGGAGGTTAGTGCAGCCAGCCCTACTGCACCAGCCAAATCAGCACTAGAAGAGTGGATTCCCATCTCAGTGGATAAAAAAAGATTTTTAAAAAAGGAAAAAAAAAAAATAGTCTGGCCAACTCATGCTAGCTAGCCATGGAGAACTTCCAGATAAACATTTTGACATGATGAGCTACAGCAGCATGGAAAATCAGTGTTAGCAAAGGCAGAAGCTTCTTGCAAATTGTGTGCTTTACTTCTGGATCCATTGGAATACCTTACCTTCTTCAAGTCCTACAGAAAAAGCAGTTGGTAGGCTGCCTTAACGTCTATGCAGCAAAACAACACATCTGAGTTGCAAGTGCTGAAGATTTAATTGAGAAACCAGGTGTTCAGTGACATTATGCCTCATCCTCCCCCTCCCACATTGCCCATGGAGACAGAGACCCTCAAACAGGGGAGGGCAGGAGATGACAGTGAAGAACCACAAGCTAGAAACAGCTCAGATTCAATTGGCTGAGATTCAATATAAGTTATCTGCAGAGACACCTTGAAAACATTCAGCCCAAACACATACTTCCCAAAACCTGTGGTATTCCACTGGGGACCAAAAAGAGTAATTCAGACCTGACTTCATTCTACAAATATTCCCAGCACAATTTGCCTGGTTTCACTATGGGAATTCAACATAAATCTCAACAACTAATTCCCAAACAGAATGTTTCTAGCACGTGGGTGATCTCAGGCATGTGGAATCTTCCGAGAACTTCACAACATCCATATGTCAGATTTTTATATATAGGTGCTCCATACGGCATATGGATTGCATCACTTCACAGCTGCTGATAATAGTTTAAGAAAAAAAGGTACAAAAAGCCTGGCTTTCCTACAGCTGAAGTACCAGAGCCATTTTTAAAATGTTCATCAAGAACTCACAGATGAATGTCACAAAGAAATTACCCTCTAAGGAGCCCAGCTCACACCATGGCTGAGGCGCTTCAGCCTTTTGGGAGCATTTCTAACTTTTCTCCCAAGTCCCCAAGACAAAACCAGAGACTACAGCATGGGACAGTGATTTTTATTGTCCCAGTAAGCAGGGAGAGGAAGCAATCCAGAAGTTATCACCAATCACAGTCTCTCATCTTCATCCTCTTCCACGAAATTCCTCTTTCTCTTTCAGCAAGTCAAGGTCAGGCACACCCTGTTCTCTACCCTTCCTGAACAACCTCAAGGAAAGAGCAAGTCCCTTCTCCTTCTTGCACCTTCTCACCCTTGCTGCAAAGAGGGTCTTGTCTCCGGTGTTTGTTTTGCACAGCCTGGTTTTTGGTAGTGGGGGAGGGCCACAGAAGTGGCTTCTTTGAGAAGCTGCTGGAAGCTTCCACCATGTCCAGCTGACCCAATCCCTGATGGCTCTGAAGCTGAACATGCTGCTGGCCCAATCAGAGAGGTTGGTAACACCTCTGTGATGACACATTTAAGAAGAAAGTCAAAACAAAGTGGGCACAGTTTTTTCTAGCTGGAAAAGATGAGGAGATGAGAACGTGTGAGGGAAACACCATGGAGACACTAAGGTCAAGGAGAAGGAGGGGCAGGAGGTGCCAAAGCCAAGATTCCTCTGCAGGCCCTGATGATGACCATGAGGAAGCAGCTGAGCCCCTGCAGCCCTTGGGGATCCACAGGGGATGCAGAGATCCACCCAGAGCCCCTGGGGATCCACAGGGGATGCAGAGATCCACCCACAGCCCCTGGGGATCCAGGGGGGATGCAGAGATCCACCCAGAGCCCCTGGGGATCCAGGGGGGATGCAGAGATCCACCCACAGCCCCTGGGGATCCACAGGGGATGCAGAGATCCACCCACAGCCCCTGGGGGGATCCATGGGGAATCCACCCACAGCCCCTGGGGAGGTGCCCAGGCCAGAGCAGTGGGTGCCTGCAGGAGGCTGTGAGCCGGTGGGAGACCCGGTGCAGAGAGAGGGCCCTGCTTGCAGGCTGGAGCAGCCTGTCCTTGGAGGACAGCAGCCCGTGGAAGGAGAGACACACATCACAGCAGTTTTGGGAGGGCTGTCTGCCTGAGCAAGGACTCACGTTTGCAGCAGTTTTGGCAGGACTGCTGTTCATGAGAGTGGACCTGTGCCAGAGAAGCTCACAGAGAACTTTCTCCCATGGGAGAGACCCCACAGTCTCACAGGGCAAGGACTCCTCCCCAGAGCAGCAAAAGAAAACCTTGGGTGACAAACTGAGCAAACCCCCACGCCCTGTCTCCCTGCTGGTTGTAAGGAAGGAGGGGCTGGTGGAAAAAAAAAGGTGTTTTTAAGGGCTTGTTTTACTTCTCATTATCCTCCTCTGATTCTGTTAGTAATAAATTCACTTTGTACCTTTAAGCCTGTTTTGCCCTTAAAGTGTTTTCTCCTGTTCCTTATCTCAACTCATGAAGCCTTCATTAATTTTTTTCTCTCCTCTGCCCAGCTGTGGCAGAGGAGGGTGAGTGAGTGACTTTTGTGGGTGCCTGGCATTTCACCATTGTCAAACCATGACATCTCCAAACTACAGTGAAGACCTTGGCCTTGCCCACATGGCTGGGCACATTTTTCCAGCACTGTCATCCTCACATATCTCCTGATAAATCACTGCCCTGGTACCAGCATCCCTGACTCAGTCCTTTGTTGTTTTGAGCTGAGAACTATTTAATCAACAGGAATTGAACATACATAAAGTTCTATGTCTTGAGAGAATTTTATTTTTGTTATACATCAAAAAGGCATGTTCCTGGTTTGTCAGGCAGGTTTCATTTACACAGGCTTGCAGCACTTGCACACAGCTCATTTTATTCTCAGCTTGCCTCCAGAGTGACTGTAGGAGTGCATCCATATGGCCAGGGCTTTAGAGCTAAACTGGAAGTACCAAAACAGAGATGCAACTTCGATGCAATTATATGCACTGCTTCACTTTCCACATTGGGAAGCACTCGCCAGCTCACTCCTACCACATCCGCAGCGGAGCACGTGGTACCAAAGGGATCTGGGCAGAGCCAGGATCTGCTGCTGCTCTGCTGCTCACACCATGCCAGCTTCGGGGAGCTCCTCAGACAACAGCTTCAACAGCTTCACAGCAGCCATCACACCTATGGCTGCCAGAGAAGCACTGCCACCACCTTTCTGCAGCCCAAGGGTGACAGGGAAAACTAAAGATGTGGAGCACCTACGGCTTTCTGTCTCTTGACCCTCAGGAAGTGGGCACTGAAACTTTGCTGATTGTTCCTCTCCAGTGATGTCCAAAGACAGCTTTGGGTCACTCATCAGGGTCCTCCATGCAGATGCCCACAGCACCCAGCTGTGAGACCCTCACAGCCCAGGATCAACAGGACTCTCCTGCAGGCAGCAAACAGAGGCAGGCACAAATGACACTGCAAGTGTCCTGTGCTGAAATGACAGGAATGCATTGGTCTGCCTCCAATCTCTGCACTGAATTCTACCTGCAGAACATAATTCCTCCAAATGCTCTGAAAGCAATAAAAGCTTTCCTATTTTTTAATAAGCTTGCATTTTAAACCACTTCATACATATATAGGTATATGTTTGTGTGTATATATATCTCAAAATAAAAAACAAATTTAATTTCTCAGTGAAGAGTGAAAAATGGAAATACCTAAGACTATTACTCACAAGCCAATTCATCTCCTCAGAACCTGAAGTTCAAAAATTCACAGTAAGAAGTTTGATAAGCAAATTTAATGACTTTGCACAGATGTATCAACCTCCTTTTATATTGCCTGTGATCAGATGACAGACATTCCTTGCCAGATTTTTTAGGTACTTGCTCATTTGCATGCACTCCAGAATAACCCATTAGAGGCTGCCTTTTCTTGACAAACTTTTTCCTCTGATAAATGGCCAACTCTGCTGGCCTGACTTCATGACAGTCCTTGGTCCTGACAGCTCAACTTAATTAACCCATTTAATTTATTGATCAAGCCCATGGCAAAGGAGTATTCCCCATTAAATAGGATTTTTATCACCCTTAGTTATATGACTAAAGGCCTTCCTAAAAATTGAAATTTAGTTAGCAGCTTCCATGCTGCCCATCCAAAAAGCTACTTATGAAGAGGAAAAGTTGGAGACTGAAAATGACTCAGTGATTTTAAATAATGACCAGGTTGGGCTGTAAGTTGAAGTCATTTTCCTGTTTCACAAAAAAACGCATTGCAAAGCAATAAGGAATCCTTGAAAAGCTATTCTGAAGACTGTCTCTTCCATTGGACTATGCTCTGTTTGTTATATTTGTGTCACTTGTAGCAAATCAGACCTTTTTATTTGCATAAACTCTGACAATTATTTCACTTGGAATGTGCAAATTATTTACTGCTACAATAGTTCCTGGATGACTTATTAAAACAGATGTAAAACCCTGCAGTTAAAAATAAAACATACAAGGAAGCAAACCATAGGCTGAAGCAGATAAATGAAAGACCAGCATAGTCTTTAAATCTAAAATTAACAAATCACATTCAGATGAAAGATATTTGGGTAAATCAATTCCCCTGCTACCTAAGCCCCAAAGTGCCTTTGCCTTTACAATCAACCAACCAGAGGCTGTTATAAACTGGCAGGAAATTATAAACCTAACCAGCCAGATCAGAAAGCTGACATACCACACACCCTACACATTAGCCTTGCTGTCTGTGATACCACAGCTCTCTACAGCCACATCTGTTTGCAGAAAGATGCAAATGAGGTTTAACTCTTGCAATAGTCTAGCCACTAGAGAATAATCAGAATAAATACCGTTTCTGTGCTAATCACTTTTTGTGGTTTTGCTATAAAACCGATTTGTTCTGGGAAGCTTGACTAAACAGATAAGGACAGGTAGACTGGACAAAGGTTAAATGGTCTTGTCATAATTGCATACAGTTTAATTTCTAGATATGAAACAGAAATCCTTTTTTAATAGGATCCTGGTCATATCATTTTAGCATTAATATGCTGGATACTTTAAATCTGCCACTTCATCTTCTTTCTAAAATGTTTTTAAACTGGTGGCAAGCAGGATGAAAACATTTTCTATAAATCTATCCGGCATCTGAAATCACCTGAGTTTTGTGAGCAGCAAGCTGGGGGAGAGGCACCATTTGGTCGTTGTGTGTATTCCCAGGCTGTTTTCCATCAGCATGTTTGGCTCTACATCTCAGTTTGCTCCAGAAAGGCATCCGTGTTCCTGCAGGACACCTCACCGCTGGCCGTGCCTCCCCTGCGAGGCCGGGAGCGCAGCAGCATCGCTCTGCGCCAGCCCCCGGGGACACGGGCTGCAGGCAAACTGAGCAGCCTCATCCAGACGGAAAAATCAGATGATAATCTTTTTTTATCCCAGCCCTGAGTCTAACTCTGGCAGGTAGCAGTCTAGGCTAACACATTATTATGCTTAATTCCTCTCACAGAGCAGAAACCAACTGTTACTATTTCCCCTTACTGTGCAAGTTTCAGGAGGGACAGGTCCAGAGCCACAAGGCATTGCCTCTCCTCTCCCAGGAGCTGCACACCCTGGGCAGCAGCACAGGGAGAGCCCTGCGTGGCACTTCCCACCAGAAGGAGCCACAGCCCTCAGCCCTGCAACTTTCATTACAGACCCCAGTGGTGGAACTGCCTGCTCCAGCTTCATCTCTGCCAACAAAGGACAGCCTTGTCCTGGTCCCCAGCATCAGCAGAGATTCTTCAGTGGAAGAATTTGGCCACCCCTAAGCTAAGCCCTCAGTGCTGGCAGCTCCACCAAGCCCCAGTCCCACAGACAGAGCCAGAGCTGGAGCTCCTGCTCTCCAAGGGTGTGCTCATAAGTACATATCAGAAAAAGGAGGCGCATGCATTTTGCAAGCAGGTCTCTTTTCAATTTTTCATCTCTGAACACTTTTAACTGTGTCTCCTAATTAAAACACACACACAGTTTTTAGTCTACAGATCCAGATAAAGAGAGTATGGAGTCTGGAAGCTGTCTGTTTACACACCACAAATATCCAAAAGTGCATTTGACTCTCCAGGGGATAGGGTTTTCAGCCCTTTGAGGCCACCAAATTACTTCTGACAACAAAGAACATTCTGAAATTAACTTTGAAAGATGTCTCTGTTTTATTAAGATGGAGGAAACAAAAGTGATACTTCATGTTTCTTGGCATCATTTCTGTCCCTGAGACATGGAGGATTGATTCCTGTAGGACTTTTGCATAGCTCTGGCATGGTGCAAGAGCCTGGAATTAGAGCGTGCCTCATTTACAGTAATTACATTTAAAAGTGGGTAGCAGGGCTTGATCTGTGACAAATGCACAAGGAGAAAAACTGGATGTGATGACAGCAGAATCTACAGGATGCTACTTTCCCGAAGGGCCAAAATTAATAGCTCCTTTCCAGCCCTTCCCATTTCCCCCAGCCTTTGCTGAAGCAGCTCTGCATGGACACAAGCTATAGAGCAGTAAGTGCATCTGTATTCACACACAGCAAATCACCTCAGCCATCAAACTCTGCCCTGCACTGTTATTCCAGTGGAACCACAAAACACATGCAGTGACAGACCCTGGCCCACACCCTGCACTGAAAAGGGCTGCCCTGCTCCTCCTCTCAGCACACACTTGGACATTCCCTGCTTTCCTTAGACACTCCTGCACAGCTGGGAGAGATGGGTATTTGATACAGGGGGACTTTCACTACAGGCTCCCTCCTCAGGGAGGAGAAGTTTCTTTGCCTTGTGCCTATTTAGCAAAGTGGGAAAACAACATCTCTGTTATTACAGCACACACAAAGCACAAGTCACTAATTGGCAGAATTCAAAGGCCTCCCTGTTAGATGGAACTCAAAGGGATTTGCAAGACCTAAAGCTGTGCCACAGCCAAGGTTCAGCTTTGCCCACAGCCTGCAAGTGGCTCCTGTAGCAGAAGCATTTTCTGGTACCTGCTGAGATACAGACACAGATTCACATTTGTGAGGAGGGGGTTGGATGAATTTTCCATTGCAAGTTTCTCCTACAGCATATAAAACTCACTTATGTACAAGAGAACATAAAATAACCCAAACTTAGGAACTAGGGAGACATGCCACTTCTTTGATGTTAATAAATGAGCTATAACATAATAAGCTAGAAATAGCTGTAGTCCTGATTCCACTTCACTGTATCCAGGGCAAATCTGGGGCAAAGACTACAACACATCACCACCTGCATCATAGAAAAATATGGGAACTCTTTCTTGTATGAAAACTTCTAACCCAAGGAAGAGGATGCAGGTGCCATCCTTAGATCATTATTTCAAAATCTGCTCAAGTCAAAGCTACCCCAATGTAGGTGTGTTTGTTGAGCAGCCCACAGTTTGGTCCAGCCTCAGTTCTCACAGTGGAGTCTGCTTTCTGCTCACAGGCAGCATAAACAATACCTTTGTACCCCAGTGTATTTAAAAGCTACCTAGATTCCTCTGTAGCTTAGGCATGTAAGTAACTCAGGTTACTCAGGTGGTACTCAGCTATCAGAAACGCCCCCAGTATTTCAGCTACTCAAAGATATTTTCACAAGAGTATTAGGAGCTGTTAAATCTTTTGGTATCCTGAATTCACAGCACTGTAGTGTACATAAAATTATTAATTTTAATTAAAATTATAAAATGTTCCAAAGCAATAGAACCATCCAATTTTTGTAATTAAAGTAATGCAGGAAAAAAATGCTTAAATGGTTCCAGAACTAAATTTCACAATGGTTATGCCATTTTAAAGTTAGAGGGTTTAGAAACTAGGTTGCGCTTTTAAGAGACTCTTTAATAATTCAAGAACTTTCAAGGTCAGAGAGAAAGCAGTGATACAGTGATTTCTCTTCTTGAAATTTGAGAGCTCTGTTTATTCCCCTCATATGCATGCATACATATTCCAAGAGTTACCATGGGATCTCAACAGCCAGGGTCAACGTGTCAAGTCAGTGGATACAGCCTACTACTGTGTACCTGCAGCTTGGCTTCAAAGCATACCTTTTTTAAATATTCAGTTTGGTGCACCCTTGATAACAGGGCCAGGTAAGTTCTTCCCCTTCAAATTCAAGGCAATGCATTATCCAGATGTAGTTGGAATGACCAATCATTTTCTCCCTGCTCCTCTGAAATAGTTACTCAATATTTATTTTCAGGATTGCTTTTTCATGGTACAAACATAACTTGCCTCTAAAGTTTCTGGAACCCTTTTTTCAATAGGTTTAAATATTGTTTAGTGTAGAAGGGACCCAATCTCTGAATCTTTTAAATGCTACTCCAAGGAAAACAGTGATAGTACCTACTGCCTGCAGAAAAACATAAATAACTCCCAATTAACTGTCACTGAAGCACAGCTTCAGTTTGAGATTTAGTGGATTGAGTACTTTCATGGGAGTGTTCAACTCCCAGGCAATCAATCAGACCACTGCAAAAGCCATCCAGAGCAAGTAAGAAAACTTTGGAGAATTACAGAGCAAAAAGCTGCACACCTAAGTGTGAGCATGAAAAAGGCCTCTGATACTTCATGGAGAGCTACAGAACAAAGTAAAGCTCCTTACCATAGTGGTCAAAAATAAAATGCATAAGTAGGCTACACAAAATAATATTTTGACTCGTTCATACAAGCATTGGGCAAAGAAATGGGCGAGGGAGACCCTTCCTTATCTTGCCCCAGATTGCAATATCTGCTTTGACAAAGGAGTGTTGAGGAAACCTTTCTTCCTTCTGTGCTAAAATACCTTGGCTGGCCCTTGTTAGAAAAAGATCATTTTGAAAGCAGCTTCTTAAGAGTCCAAACATCCAGGCTGACATTCATGCAATTAAAAACCAATCCTCCAACTGTGTGTGGACACAGACTAGAAAAAGTGCTGGCATGCCCAAAAGCAAAATCATGTTCAAATTTAGACACATATTGACAGCAAATTACTGACACACCTTGCTTAATGAGGGAGATCGATCCAATTTCAAGCAGTACCCTGCTAGCTGGATTCTCTGTTCTGCCTCCAAAGAGCCAAAATACAACTTCCCTCCCTCTACCTGATGTTAGGAAAAGCCCATTTCCTTTTAGGAGACAGCAACTGGAAAGCAACAGGACCAGGCTCAAAAAAAAACAGTGCAAATATAAGAGGCACAATCCCAGCAGCTCCCTCTGTCCTGTCTTTTATCATGGAATTAATAATAGTGTTGGCAAGCTCTCTGTTAAGTTTATTTGGTGTCTTTATACATTTTTAAATGTAATTTTGGTAGGTTTGTTTTTGCATGGATCTGTCAGTGTGTTATGTATAAAATGACAATTCAAGTCTCAAGCTATCAGCCTCTTTCTGCCAAGTGACAAATAACGGATGCTTAAAAAAGTCTCGTGGCATTCCAGAGAGCTAAAGAACAATGAGTCACAGTCTCAAAAAAACTTAAAATTACTTTATCTTTCCCCCCTTCCCTTTTTTTTCTTCTCCCACCTTCCCCCAGTTGCTCAAGGAGGGGGTTAGGTCATGGGGCTCAAGAAAAGAGAATTTTCATTTTGGAGTTTTAGCATAGGGTTTTCAAGTACCAGCAAAACCTCATTTTCACTTGCACATTACGTGGGGCTTTGTCATTAATTTGCACAAGGTGTCAAAAGAGTAGAAGATAAGCTCTAACACCCTCCCCCAAGCTACACTCTGCTGTTAGATTGAAAAGGCCAGGGTAACAAAGGTGTTAATAAAATGTTAGCAGTGTTTCCTCTCTCTGGAAAAACCGTGCCAGTGCTTAAGGAAAAGAATTAAGTTTGCACAAGAACTATATGAAATCTACGTGCTACACTTTATTCCTTATTTTTATTTGCTTTTTTTCCTACATTCGTTTTTCAATATCTTTTCCAATTTAGCATCTTGTCCAATGCTAGGAGCAACATGCAGGAAGAAACCATAAGAAATCTTACTATAATGTCAGAAAATAAGTATGATGTTGCACATTCATGTAGTCTCTAGAACAGCAGAAAGAGAATGAAACATCAGGCAGTTGTTGATCACATCTCCAAGGCACCAATTTCTCAAGTATTGAGATGATGCAGATTCATATTGAAACTAGAACAAACAAGCAAAACAAAACCAGCAAAGAAAACTCCCCTATGTTAGTAAAAATAAATAAATCCTCCTAGTCATTCTATTCTGGCCCCTATTTTTACAGTCATGCTTGTTCACCTATGCACTCAAATTGAACAGAAAGTAAGGCAGCATCCTTCAGAAAATTTCACCAAAGAGCATTTTCAAGCCCCAGACTTTCCCATGCCTCACCAAACTTCCTGTGCTTCACAGCAGCAGCACTTTCAGCTGGGACAAACCCCCTGAGTTTCCAGCTGCATCTCTTCTCTGGCACCCAGTGAACCCAGCTCTGCCTCTCCTGGTCAGCCTACCTGGGGACAGGCAGGAGGGCCCATTAGAAAGCCTCAAATCCAGCAATCCCTATAGACTGAGTCCACTTAAGTAATGTATGTCTTCTCACTTATAACACAAAGGTTTTAATCCAGCCCCGTGTTTTCATCTTTTTGACCTTGCCAGAATGAATGAATAAATAAATAAATAGATAGATGAATAATCCCAATATTGAGACAGGACATCTTTGTCTTTTGAAGTCTGCAGCTACGTCCAGCTCTTAGAGCCCAGTTCAGAGGGGGAAAAAAATCCTTACTTTGGACTCAATATAAACATCAACTTTTCATTCAAATGCTGTCCTAAGAAAGAGCACATGAAATTGGAGGTTTAAGTGATTCCTTTGTCAATCTTACAAGACCAAAAGACATGAGATGAAGAATGATGACAAACAAGCCACAGAAGTGTCCCAAATACATAGGACACTGTCTCACTACAAAAGATGAAGTCAGTAGATTATTATCCAGCATCCTCAATGTTTCAGCCCTGGCTGAAGAAGCAATCTTGAGAGGAGCAGTTCACAAGCCTCATTTCAGCAATAAAAATCCTGACAGACATGAGAAGGTAAATGTCACACAGCCAGTCAGGCTGCTAAAGGCCTCTTCCCCTGATGCTTTGAATAAATACATCCACGTTGCTATTTCTGTTTCATAGGAAGGGTATAAAATTGTGAAGCAGGGAGAGCCTGCACTGCTAGGACATGTTAGCAGGCTGTGTGCCAGGCAGGCAGCTCACCACAGACACAGACAGGAGATCAGGGCCCAGCAGCTGGGAGGGCTGAGAGCATTTCAAAGCAGGCATCATCTACTGGGATGGGTTGTTTCCAGCAGCTCCTCTGCTTCAGCACGGAGCCAACTGTTGGGCCAGCTCAGGCACAGGTTTCCAAAGAACCCACTGACCCACTGAGGAAACAAGAGGACAAAGGCTGAAACTACCACAGGAAGGACAGGAACAATTTCCATTTTTGTTTAAATCACCCACTTCATCAGTGGCAAAAGTGCCCCTGGCTGCATGAAGCATATTTAAGTGCCAGCCCCTGCAAGCATCAAGCACAATGAGAGAGGAAGTAACAGGCAGGGAAGTGCCAGGGCTGTGTGTTCTGGGAGGGCTGTGTGGCCACTGGCAAGAAAGTTCCTGGCCCCTCAGCCATGAAACAGGGATCAACACAACCATGGGGACATCTCAGCCAGAGCCTCATGAGAGCAGTGTCAAGCAGCCAGCACTTCTATAGGGAAAACAAAACCTGTCACACAGAAAATGGGTTTTTGTCACACAACTGTTGCTTGCAAACATGTTGGCAATCCATCACAATGGTCTAGCCCCAGATGGACTGAGATGGGAAAGCTTATCTTTCCTTCAGCACTTGTGTACCACAGCATCATCCCCCACCCCACTATGCTTCTCTAACACTGCCTGAGCTTTCCTTGATGTTGCTCAGCCTCCTGATGTTAATGAAAGAATCTGTGTTTTGATTAAAGCCACCTTAGGAGAGCCAGGGTCCTTATGGCACATGTTTGAGTTAAGGAACTCACAGGTGAGGATAACAACCCCTTGGCATTTCACAGCTAGCCAAGCATCTAACAAGTGGTCAGCATGGATCTTCTGTCACTCAGCCAACCATACTGACAGTCTTGCTTTAAAGGCACTTCACTGTAAGGAGTTTGGCAGCACATAAAAGTGGCATGGCAGTATGTGCTTCCCTCCAGGCTTTGGTCAGATCACACAGTGCCTGGGTTTAGAGAAAAACAGGTGTTGCACAATAAACCTCTGAGGCAGCAAATAATTCAGATGTGATTGATGCCTCTCCAGGCATCATGATCAAAAAAGTGTCTATGCCAAAGCAAGTGAAAGGTGGTAGCAGCAGCAGCAAAGGGACATTGTCTTCTACTCACAGCAGCATCTGCACTGCTCCAGGGGAGCCCAACTGGTCCCACTGCTCCCAAATGGAGCCCGCCAGGTCCCTCTTCCCTGTGAAGGGGCTGCTTCTGCACTGGCAGGTTTTGCCAGATGCTCTGTAAAATTCTATGTTCCGTGTAAGATCCTCGAACTCCCTGCTGAAAGGCAGAAATTTTACAGAAATCACCTTTCCTAAAATAACAGCAGAAATTCTCCTTCACCTCCTACTGAGGACTCTGAAGGGAAACATGAACCCAAACCTTCCATCTCTCCAGCAAAGCTCCTCTGCAGATTTTGTCAGTCACCTTCGAGGAAAGTGGGAAAACCTGGTCTGAAGTGGCTGCTGCCAATGTGAAACAGAGATCTGTGTAAGCTGAGAAGTATTTTCTATTTTAAATGTATAATTCATGCAATCACAGGGCACTGGTTCCAGACTACACCTTAGCCATCACAAACAATCACAGTAGGTCAGCAAAGACCCAGCAGCAGCCCTGTCTCCACAATCACACTTCACCAGGACTTCAGGTGGGAATTCCCAGCCTGCCAGATCCCAGCCCACCAGGATGAGCCACAGCTGCCCAGAGCCCACAGGGGTTCCCACTGTTATCTCCAAGTCAGCATTTGGGTCCCTCCTACATCCACCTCAGAAAGTAAAAAGGCAATTAAAAAGTGGGATTACAAGAGTGCCTGGGAAGAAAAGTGCTGAGGAAATTCAAGAGGAAAAATAAATTAGATCAAAGGACGGGGAGGGGAAAAGAGAAAACAGGCAATTTCATTAGTAGAGGTCAAATATGTTTCCTTTACCATTTCAAAAAATATCAAATTCTCTTGTACTTAACCTTATAATGAATTAAATGTTAGCAGTCAGCAACAGATTAATCTCTTTGGAATGGAAGCATAACTTGAGCATTCTTACAGTAATAAAGTACTGCAATGGGTTCAAATTTTCTGTGAATTGTATTTGTGAATTGTTGCTATGAATTTGTATTTAAATGAATACACTGTATGCCCATACATTCAGCAGAGAAAGTGAAACCCTACTCTTCTGAAAACTGAAGTTTCTAAATGGAAATTGTTTTTCCTACTTAGATAAAAACCAAAAAGAGAGACAATGAAAAATTCAAGGAAGTCAGTTAAATTAACCTTTTTTGATCAATGACTCGTTTGTGGGGATAGACACGTTTTTAAGTTGTGAAATTTCTGATGTATGCAAGCCACCAAGGTTGGAATCAATAAAAAGTGAAAATAAAGTGGATTTGTGTAGACTGATTTTTAAAGCAAAACTATGCATTATTCATACAGAAATCTGCCTATAATGACTGGAAAGCAGATTGAAAAGTCTAAAGGTTTAGACCCAGTAGAAAATTTAAGACAAATCACATTATTAAAATGAGCTTTGATTAGATCTGCAGAATACAAAAATCCAGCCTTGCTCACCTACAGACAGATTTCTCAGGGGTGTATTTCTAGGTTGCAGCATATGTACAAGTAACAAGACCCTCTTAAAAGCAAGACATATCAAAGTTCCAGAAAAGGAAAAACCTGGACTCTGCAGGAAACAAATTAACTAGACAAGTAATTAAGATGTTAAATACTTACAGCACACTTTTTTTTTTTTTTTTTGTACAAGGTACCTTTTTAAACATTTGGAACAGCTGCTTTTAATAGCCAGATTCCTACTCACCAAAGCATGTAGGATGCTGCAAGTGGTGAGAAGGCTGCTCTCAGCAGAGCACTGTCTACACCTGGGATGGCATTTCCAGCAGACACTGAAACACTGGCTCTGTCTTTAACCCAGTGGTAAAGAAAAGCCCATGACTCCAAAGGAACAAATATCTGCAGCTTGGTCTTTGTTAGCAAGCAGTGCAGCGTGACAGGGAAGGTCTGGGCAGAGAAGCAGAGGGTGCTGAGGACCAAACCCCCACATTTGATGCCTTCTGGCCATTCTGAGTCAGACCAGCACTGACCTGCTCCAGCACTGAATGCTGGCAGCAGTGGGAGCCAGGCAAACAATGGGAGCCCATCTCCACATCTGTGTTCACACTCAGCCCCTGCACTGAGTCCATCCTACAGAGCACACCAGGACTGGAAAGTGGGGACATGCAAGGTTCCTGTAAAAATACATTCCTGAACCAAACTAAAAATGATAGCAGAAAGAATGTGTTTCCATTAAACACTGGTGATTAAAGATAACTTCACTATAACAACCAGGCCATGTCCAGTGTTTCCCCAGAAGTTTAAATATAAAGCATTTTTCACTCTTTCATCTTGAACTGCACTTTGCCAGAAGACCAGCTGATGCAGCTCCACGCAACAAAGTCAACTCGCTTCACTCCAACATAATTTGGTTGTCAAGTAATACTCTCACATTTTCTCAAATCTCTATTTAAGGAGCAAAACAAAAAAAGCAACCCAGATTAGAAAAAGAAGTCTTCAAAACCTGCAGATAATACAAGATTTTATAGGGAAGAGGAAAATAGCAAGAGGAAGCTGGAATATAAAAAAATGTCAAGAAGAGAGCTTGTACAATTTCAACAACATCCAGCTGCAATTCAACCCCTGCTTCAGCTGTAATCTCTAAATCGATCCAGATCTGCCTAGAAATGTTTGATTATCTATATGGGCCTGTAGTTATAGACAACAAGTACAGAAAAAAAACAGTTTCTATCTCTTTACCATTACTGTGATTAACTTCAAAACTTATTTACCTTGAAAATACTCAAGGGATTGCAGTATTAATTATTTTTAAAGGACACTCAATACAATTGGTGGCCCAGCATTGATGAGTATATTAAAAAAAATAAAAAGGAGAATTAATTGGGGACCTTGGGAGCTTATTAAAATTTGCTCTTGACTCTTGTAAGTTCTGACCTTCTATGGCTGAACTTCCCCTGATGAGGCAACTGCATTTATACTTTAAGAATTCCATTTGGTGTAGAAAAATAACCAGACTTTAAAGAAGTATGCAAACACATTTGCAATACAAATCAGTAGTATTCCAAGGAAAAAGATCAGAAATACTAAAAGCTTCTGCACTGAACACTGAAACAGGGTCTGGTTCTTGTACGTCTTAAATGCAAACCTCCTCTCAAAGCACCACACTTAGCAGCAAACCTCAGGAGGCAAAAGGGGCATTTCACAAGGCTGTGTTCTGGACAGAAGCATCAAATTGGGCAGGATAATGGAAACCTGCACCCTTGCAGGTAACCAGACAGTGTATTACTCATCTCTCAGATGTACAGAAAAGGAGGAAAACCTCTCTAGTTCAAACAGCCTTGTCCCAGGATCAAACTGTCTTGTCCCAACAGTAGAAGAGCTGCTTCCAGGCTGGAGATGAGCTACACAGACCCTGAGCATGACACCAAAGCTCAGTTTCTCCTCCTGTAACGAGCAGAGGTGGACACAGACACACTGTACATGGACCAGAGACATGCTGCACAGGACACTCACACAGAGGTGCAGAGTCTGTAGAGGCCCAGGGCTGTCCATGCAGGTGATGTCTTTGCACTGCCCACCTCAAATCTGAGCAAGTTTCTTAAAAGCCTGCACCAATCCTACATTTTCAACCAGCAGAATGCAACTGGCAAAATAAATGGGTAAATCTTCATCAGCATTGTGGAAAACAGCTTTGACTGCAAACACTAACAAGATCTCTCTTTTGACCTCATCACCAGCCAACTTCGACAGCTCTATGGACAGAGAGCCCCAGGTGCCGTCTCAGCTTTTTGACATTTAAACCCCTGTTCATGTTTCATTCAATTATTAGTTTTATTGGGTTTTTTCCCTCCCCACTGGCCCCACACAATGAACTTCAAAAGTTTCAGAGCACAGAAAAACACCTATCAAAACCATCTCTTACCAGCCACTTCTTACATGTTCTGTGTTATTTCCAAACCTCTGTCTTTGACTACACCAAATCACTTTGATCCTTTGTGGATATCTGAATTGTGCCACACACCCCACGTGAATTAAGCAGAAGATCAAAGAATTGGGAAGCACAGCCCATGCCAGGAGGAAGGAAGGCTTTATCTGTGGCACCACCAGCTTTTTGATACTAGTTTTTGCTGGGTTTTACAGCTTCTTTGAACAAACCTCTGTGTTTTTCTGAGAGGGAGAAAACACTTCCTTTTCTCTGTTAAACTAATCTCCCCAGTCTTTTCAGTTTTATTTTAAAAATCTGGCCATTTTGCTTGCTTTGACTACTAGAAATCTGCTTTATAGCAGTTAAAATAGTGGCTTTTTTACAGTAAAAAAATCTCAAATTAAATCAAAAGTCTACAGTCCTGTTGCTTGCTGGGGAACTCCTCAGATCCATGTCACAGGCCAGGGCTTCCATCTTTAGCAACACTTGCACAGCTTTGTTTATTGTAGGGGCTTTCTGAATATCACCATCCAGGACCTCTCCATTCCCCTGCAGAAACACTTCACACATTCCCCGGGATTTCTTCCTCATGATGTTTTTTTTTAGGATTCATTTCTCTCCTTTCAATGTCAGCAATGTCAATTCTGGCCCCCATGGCAGCAGCATCCTCTGTTTGCCCATCCTCTTCTTCATCTTCAGCACAACTGCAGGACGTGGCATCAGACTCCTGTGGCCTTCCACATCCTGGTGCCTGGGCTGGCAGAAACAGGAAATTTCAATTTCCTCAGGGCACTCATCTGTTCCTGCCATTCCCTAGTAACAGCTGAGTAGACTTTTCACAGGCTTCATTTACAAGCCTCATACACTCCCCAGCAATTTATCCTTTTTGCTTTCCATGCAGATGACTCCCAGAACACTTCTCTTAAGTGAACAATCACATCTTTGCTGTCTCTTCCTTTAAACTTTACTTCCAAATATGGGCAATGTTTGCTGCCATTTCACACAGTGATGAGAAAATCTCCTTTAACATTTCCAGAGATAATACAGTTTCAGAAGTCTGTACTTTTCCTATCTACCACTAGAAAGAGAAGCAAAAGGAGCAGTTCCCTGACAGTGGGTCTGTAAGAGGGATAAGGATCTTCTTTCCTTTCACTGTATTTGCAATGGGAATAAACCACTTGTAAAATACATGAAAGACTATACATTTCATAAGAAAAATATTTCTGTTCTGGATTAATGCTGGAAGGTAATGGGAGAAGATTAATAATATCCTTAGCTGCTGAGAAAAGGATTCTTTCTAACAAAAGATTTAACTGAATTCTTTTTCCTGTGCAATCTTCAAATCTGTTTCAAGTTCTCTCCCACTCCAACAGTTGTGACATTTTTTTCTTGTAAAGGAGACTCAAACAGAAAGCAAATGTACATAATTCATGAGAAGACACATTGAACAAACTTCTTTTAATACTGACATATAAGGTAGGGCTGTGTGGATGGAGAATCCACAGCTCTGGGTCACATTTAAAACACACATTTCTAATCCAGACAACAGCTGGGAGCCATTGCCCACCAAAGACTCAGTTGATGCCTCACAAAGTTGCTTTTCTTGAGTACTCCAAATAAACCATTCCCTTGCAGCTGCTTCCAAGAAGCCCTTCCTTTCTCCTGCTCCTTGTGTTCTGCCAGGGAGAAAAGGCTATATAGCAAGGCAGGAGTCGCCCTTCCTACAAATTTTTCCTGATTTTTTTAACAGAAAAACAAAGTTATTGAGATACCTGGGGGCAAAACAGGCTGGTTGAAAAAAAAAAAAAAACTTCAATTTTGACCAAAACCTGAAGTTTAAGTTTTGCCTTGATTCTAAATGGGAGACACACCAAAACCCCAATCATTTTCTTACAGCACTAGCACAGTCTACCGGAGCTGAATAGCTTTAATAAACACACATATGGTTAGAGCAAGATCATCTTCCAGCAGGCTCCTTCCCCTGAGACCAGCTGGAGTTATATTTCAAACTGTGAAGGAATGAAGCAGAGACTATCCTCCAAAACCCCTGCTAAGGGAAAGGAGGGCAAAAGGAGATAAATCAGGATGAAGGTAAAAAAGGAAATAAGAAACGGAGTTGCCCTTTGGGAAACATGTAATTACATCTCTGAGTTCCTCTTCTAAGCATAGGCCTGAGGCAGACAGTTCAGGTCTAAGCATTTCCAGCTTCCACACAAGTTGGGCAGATAACCCTAAACTTTTCAGATTTATCATTATTATCAGCAGAGCTCCCCTCAGGTTCTCCATGCAGCCAAAGGTTTCAGCAGCATTTATAGGAGAGCTGAGGGAATGATCCCTCAGACCACACAATAGCAACAGAGGAAGGATGGGATGGATTAGAACAGACATTGTGCCAGAACTCAGCCTGGATGATTACCAGGAACAGTAAGAGAACCTGCTCAGAGAGAGGACAAATCTTCCTGGGCTTACACGGGTGCAGGAGGTGCTAAAAACGCTTCAGAGAAGCTACAGCTGAGATGAGGAAATAACCAAAGGGACAGAAATACAGCTAAAGCATCCACACTGCAGCCAGCAAAGGCAGCAATCCTTCAGAGCCCAGGTCTTTTCCAGCCTGGCATGAGGCTTCACCTCAGCCCTCAGCTCTCACAGGAAAGGGAGCAGACCTGGCACCAACACCAGCTGTGTGCCACTGAAGGTCTAGTTGGCAAGCCTCACACAAATTTGCAACCCAGTTTCACAGCTTGCACATGTCACCCACAGGCTATTTACCCATCCCAAGTGAGTAGGCAGCACTGGCTTGGAAGGGATGCTCAGGCAATAGGGTAGAGCCCAGCTCCTCAGACTGGCTCCACCAGTTCCCATCACAACAGCAAAAGACTAAATAAAAGCAACCTGCCCAGGAAAAAAGTCCTCCAGAAGAGAACACATCCACCAAAATGGCATGGCAGGACCAACAGGGATCTGTGTGGTGAGTGGCAACAGCAGAGGCCCAGGACTGCTGAGGCTGGAGGAATCTGTACAGCTGTGCCCCAGGCAACTCCATTCACCAACATCTAGCACAGCCCTTGGAGTGCTGAGAATATCACAGCAGTAAGTAAAATGAGAGCAAGCAAAGGAGTTCGTCTTGATTTAACTTCAGATCCTCGTTTTAACTTGAGAAAATTCAATTAGTTTCTACCCAGAAGCAGTTTAGCTGCCATTGTTGGCAATCAATGGTCCCTAAATGCTGAGAAACTGGCAACTGTTCAATGTGCTGGCAGAGAGGCTTTCCTAATTAAAGATGTCACTTTTCCAGCTAATTTAAGTCTGCCATCTCTTGAAAGTACCAATTGCCACAACAAAATATGAATAGGAAATTGACTTTCTGTGCATCTGTTTTTGCAAAATACTTCCTCAGAGTCATATGTTTCAGCTTAAATGGTTTAGGTCACTTGCTGCGAGGCAATAGCAGAGCTTTGTTCTGCCTCCTGAATACCTCTTAAATAAAGAAAAAAAAGCAGGGGTTCTGTCATCTACGGGAATGAAAAAGGTATTTGTTGGCTTTCGCAGCATCAGTGAGTTCTTCTGTATTCCATCTGATACTGATTTTGTTAGTATAAAGCAAATCCACACTGGGTAAGCCTGCTTATATAAACAGCTTCCATCACACTACATACTCATCCACACAACTTCCCTGGGGATAGGGAAGTGCTGTTATTCCTGCTGGAAGGAAATGTAGAAGCATACAGCTGATACACAAAGATTTTTAGATGTCTAACTTCCACTAAAGTCAAATGCCTGACTCATGCTATTTAGCTCCTTTCCATAATAGCTAAATAACATCCCTTATTTTTTCTGAATCCAGCTATCCCTACATTTTAGCCAAACCGTGCATTTTTAAGACTGTTTGCACTCTGGCAACAAAAGGAAAGCAATGCCTGTGCACCTGGGAATGGAATTCCTAAGTTCAGTAATAGAACAGCATCCTAACTTCAGCACAGGATCTCATGTATCCCCAGCTGTGTTCACTCCAGTCCTTCCTGCTGAGGCCCCAAACTCAGCCCTGTTCTGGCTCAGCCAAGGGAGGGAGCACAAATCCCAGCAGAGCTGTCTTCATCAAAAGGACTTCTGACTCCTCCCACTCCTCCTAATTTCTTCTTTTTTAATGGTCTATTTGTGAATATTTTAATGGTTTATTGTGAATCAGAGCAATAAACTGTTTTTTTTTTTTACTCCACAAGCCTCTGACAAACAAAGCAGTTAAAAGCAGGACTTGGAAATCTTCTCCTTTCTTCCCATCCTAACATCAAAAAGGCCACTGAATTTTGTTTTTGTGGAATTCTAGATAAGAGCCATCCTCTGTTGAGTGCCACAAGAAATAAACCCCTGCTCTTTGACTGGGACTTAAGGCCTTATGATTGTACACAACAGTTAAATTTAACATGGATGAGATGCATTCAACCACCAGGGTAGCTGCTCACATGAACATTACTGATACGAGGCTGTGTTTCGTAAGCTTGGAAATACTGCCTGGCTAGGTAGACTTGAAGCAAGTCATACATTATTTATAATTTATTAAAATTTATTTTAAACAATTCCTCTCCCACACCATCATTTGATCAGCTCTGTTTACAGTCTACAACTGTGGAGCAGAGGCGTGCAGCATTAATTACACCACTGGGCTCTCCCACCCCCAGGTATGACAGAACAGACCCACACTTCCTTCCTGAAATGGAAACCTCCTAACATAGGTAGGAAAGGGGGAACATTTTATACTTGTTTTTCCCCTGCCAAGGCAAGTTCACCTATTCCCACTGCAGTATGCCCCTTTCTTTGCCTCTTCCTGGCAAAGGAAGGACTTCCTTCCAGAGCCCAGGAAGGACTTCTGGCAGCAACAAAGTCTCTGGGAGCTGAAATAAGGGACTCCACACTTCACTAGGGAAAGAGCATGGATACATCCTTTCCTCACATCTACCTCTCTAGGAACAGCAGTTCCTAGGACTCTACCTCCCTCCTCTTCAAAATGTGTTGGTTGATTTCCCTAATCTCAGGAGAGAATCACAGAATGGTTTGGGTTAGAAGGGACCTTTAAAGATCGACTTCCAATCCCACTGCAGTGGGCAGGGACACCTTCCACTAAACCAGCTTGTTCAAAGCCCAATCCAACCTGGCCTTGAATATTTCCAGAGTGCAAGTGCAAACCCCAAATTATTTGCAAATAATTCCTCTAGACTGTGAGGATGGTAAGATTTTCCAAGCCCAGTTCAGCAATGCCACCATTGTGCCCTGCTCCAGTCCCGGGGCTGGCTGTGAACTCTGTATCCCACAACCAAGGTCAATGAGGCTTTCTTTTTCTTAAATTAAGTCACAGAGCACTGGAATGAATGCTATGCAGAACTAATTTGTCAACCCAGCCACAGCGTCTTTATGTCTGCATACTTGTTGGCAAATTCCCTCTCCCCCTCGCTGGTCCATGTCCTCCCCTCCTGAAGGGGCACATCATGGCTGAAGTCAATACATGGGCTGTCTGCCCCTGCTCTGCCCCCTCCAATGCCACAGTGCGCGTTGCACTTTCAGCTCTCGCTCCAGAAACACCTCATTATTCTCATGAGTCACTGTGCAATAGCAAAGTGATGCCAGGAGAGAGGAACAGAGGCATCACCACTCTGGGGCACCTCCAGCTCTTGGCCCAGATCCTGCAGCTGCTGATCAGACCAGCATCCACTGGTGCCTTTCCAGAGGCTCAGTGCGGGGCACACAGCAGCTCTAATGGCACCTCCTGATCCTTCAGGAGGCTGCAGGATGGATAAATCAGAGGGTGGCCCATGCCTCCTGCAGCCTCTGCCTTCCCCAGCACACACGTGACAGCAACCACTGCCCACTCACCCATCAGGACAGGATATTCCCATCTGCAGGCATCAAAACTCACAAGCAAAACCATCCCATGAGCATTACAGGACAACATCCAAAGGCAAAGCCTTTCCCTAGCTCTCCAAGAAGGTTGCTGTGCAGAGCAGGAGCCCACTCAGCCCACTGTGGCACGGCAGAGCACTCATGTCCTCAGGTGTGAGGTAGAAGAAGTGCTGGAAATTAGAAATAAAGCTATAAAACACAAAAAAACAGGAATCTCAGCTCCTTATCAGACCTCCTAATTACTCAGTCTAGCAACACAAATGCAATATGGAAACATTCATCACCAAGAAAATAAAAAAAAAATCTTCACAACTTATATACATACACACATATGTGCACATACAGTTTACTCTACAAAAATAAAATATTTAACTGTATGTTTTCCATCAGCACATTTTATCTTAACTCAGGGATGTATCATACATATTCCAAGTTATTTTATGTACACAGCAGCTGTGTACTAACACCTCCACGAGGAAACCTGCAGGGCACTGCTGCCTTCATCTACCCATGTGCTAATGGAAAAATAACCTGCACAAATACATCTGCCAACACACAGGGGAAAACTGTACCCCTTGAAGCAATAATCACATCACATTTGGCTTTCCATGAATACATACAACTTCTTTCTACTAGGAAAGGCTCTCTGGGTCAGCACTTGAGACAGTGACAATCCAAGCCCATGCACCCAGGTCTGCTCTCCGCTGCACTGGCAGAGCAGCACACTCACTGCCTCTCCTTCTTCCCTCCCATTTCTTTCCATGCACCAGCATGGGTCTTGCCAGGGCAAATTTGCCTCCTAGTTCCCACTGGGAGGAACCTTGAGCTGTGTCTTTTTAATGCTGTCCTATGACAGCCTAAAGCCTTGTGTTTGGCACAACAATATTTGGAGAAGGAGGGAGTCTGTCCAGTTTCTGAAAAGATTCATCTCCAGGCCATTATAGTTAGCACAGATTCTATGAACTATGACAACAATAAAAATCAGCAGGAACAACATCCACAGTTCCATGCACAGCCCCAAAGGATCTGATGTGCCACTGCTCAGGGCAGAGCTGCTCCCTGTTCTCTGGGTAAATGGAAAAACCAGACCTTCCCTCCTGTAAGACAGCACCCCTTGGCTTTGCTGCCATCACACTGCATGCCTAGAGAGCACACACACAGACAGACCCCAGGAAGGAGTGGGAGGGATCCAATTATTTCTGTTTCAATTACTCCCAGTTTAAAACTATGGTTTGAAAGAAAAGAAAAGGAGAAAATACCAACACAAAATCCCCAGCGTGGCTGCTGAGGGTGGCTTGTTCTCCAACCATCTGTGCTCCTGGCAGGAGCCATTCTGCTCCTACACATCCTTCAGCACCTTCTGCTCCCTGAAGTGTTACACAACTGTACAGTGAAGGAAAATCAACAGAATTAACAAGTGGCCAAGCACAGAATTTCCACTGAGGCTGAGTACGGTGGTGTCCCATCACATCTCTCTGGTACAAACTCAAGGAGATGAGTTGATGTCAGCTCTACCCTGTGGCTACTACTCCAATAAATGATTACTAATTACTCAGGAGAGCAGTGAAGAACATGATAAAATTAAGTGATAGTGTTGCTCCTGGCTCCCTCTCATTTGTACAGCTCCTTGCTGTCCGTGGCTGCACTGACACCAGTGACTGGCACTTCAGCCATTCTCAGCTCCTCTCCATTACTGCTTTTGGGCTTTTCTGCCATGCAAAGTTCATTGTAAGCCCAAATCTGAATCCATACTTTCCATATGTTCTGCCATTTGGAACCAGAATCTAAAATTACTTTGGTTGCCACAAAAATAGGAGCTTACAATTCCCCTTTGCCTTGCAATTAGCTCTCTAAATTTTAATTGTATGAGCCAGATTTTCTAGCAGAGTTCATTCATAAGCAGAGTGAGTCAGCTGCAAAATATTTATCACAGTCCAAATTTTCTCAAATTTCCAGCATTTGGATCACAGAATTCTGCTCTGATCCAGGTGTAGGAGTAATGACAGAAAAATTATAGGAGGCAAGAAAAAACAGAAATAATTTTCATCAGAAAGCACACTTCTTCAGGAATTGTTATACCCTGCCAATTCTTGCCCTGAAACTGCAATTTACTCCTTTAAACTTCTTTACTGTTCTGCAAATTGCAAGACATAATCTGAAGGATGCTGAACAATTATTCTAAGAATGAATTATAATTTCATAAATTTCATATATTATATATATAATAACTAATATAAATAATTATATATTATTACATATAATATAATATAATATTTATATATTATATAGTTATCATATTTTTCTAATTAGCTAGCTGAAAATTTCATTAGCATAAAATTTATCAGTCTGATCATTTAAGCACTTTCTTTAAAAACCAAAAATTAAGAGCATCTTCAGCATAAAATATACCAATTATATCTGGTTTAGCACAGATAAAACTGCTAAGTAGAAAGCCTCAAAATCCTGTAGAACAAGGAATATCTGATGTAAATTACTCCCCCTCCCCAGTATTCACCCATCTCAATAGAAATTTCAGTAATTAAAATTACAAGCCAACAAAGCAGTACCAGGAGTAGGTACCTCCTGAAGGTGCTCAACACGGACTAAAATAAGCAGTTCTGTAATCACAGTAAGTGCTTACATTGTCAACAGCACTCTTTTAATAAATGGTTGCATTTGTTATGCTTTCTTAAATAATTATTTGCTAGAAGATCATAATCATCTAATAAAAATGTGTTTGGTTTTGAACCAGACCTAATTATAGGTTTTAAAAGCTGGTGACAACATATGCACTGGAATCCATTAGCAAGTTTTGCATAGAAAAGGTGACAAAAAATCAAAAATTTCTTTGGTGAATTGAGAGCGTGATCTATAGGAAATCAATGGGATTTAAGTGTTTGAAATCCAACTCTCTTTTCAAAATGAAATTCATGCAATTATTGTGGTTTTTAATTATTGGGATACCACAAAAAAACACTGCAATCATCCCAACAAAACCCTCTTGCACTTGTGCCAAAGATTTTTTTCCTCTCTCCATATGCAGAAAGAAACAAGTTAGTAACCTGAAACATTCCAGATTTCAGCTACTCCAAATAGTACAGTGAATTTCTGGGCAGATGCAGAAATCAAGCCATGCACTTTGAACTGCAGGGCTGAGAAACTGAAATATTCATTTGCTGGTCACATCTTAGTGTAGGAGAATCAAGTATTTTTAGGATCAACTCCTAATCAAGAGTACCAACTTCTCCTTTGTCAATGCGTGTCAGAGTTTTAACATCTTTTAAACACAATTTCTTTATATTTATGACTGAATTACAGTTCAGTCAGGCAACCCATTGAATCACACTTCCTCAGGATAAAGATTCTGCATGTGAACAGCATCTCCCTCCCCAGATGTCCTTCAGACAACAATGAAAAATGACAGAGACTGCAGTGTGCTTATCATGGTGACATGAGTTACCTCTCTGAATACTTCTCAGTGCAAAGCCAGACAAAGGTCACAAGAGTCTTACAGGGAAAAAAAAGAGGAAAACAAGGAGAAATGTCAATTTACATTAAGTGCACAGTAAAGACTTGCATTGTCAAAGAAATCATCTGAACTTCTAAGTATCAATATCCATAACAATAAAAAAAAACTTCAGAAGAAAAGGGAAACTTTGATTCACATAACAGTATTTGGAGGCTTTCAAAGGCTTTGTTTATAACTGAACATTTGCTTTAAATTAATAATTTTTCTTCAACTGCACAGCAGAACAACTTCTGGCTGCAGGACACAGCTTCCTAAAATGCAGGTTATTGAAGTAATGCTTCAAGAAATGAATATGCTAGCTGGTATTGGAAATCAGAGGAGCATTATTTACCCTCTATTGAATGCTGATCTAGATGCTTAGGAAATAGAATGCAGATTAATTAAGTGCTTTTATCTAAGTAACTTTGATTTTATAATAATTAAATATCAGCTAGTATTTTATTACTTCAACCCCTTCAGTTATTATTAACAATGGAATGGGTGTTACTGCAATAGCAATTTCTAATGCCAGTGGAAAGGACTTTTAATATAAATTCATAATGACACCATTGTATGGACCTGATTCTAATCAGGAAAGCATGCCATGCATCTGAAATTGGTGTTTATGAATCACAACCTGGTTTCCCACTGTGGATACTGTTCCTGTTTGTGCCATGCCTTCCAAAGGCACCCAGCAGTGTTACCTGCAGCCTGGCTTCAGAGCCAGCAGTACAAAGGAGCAGGGGGTGCAGCTTAACCACTTGCATTTGTTCCATTAAGAGGCGGATGTATTTCCTCATTTATGTGCTTTGCTACATCCAAGTCCATCTCTCAAGCACCTTTTGTGGGAGTTACATTAAAAAAAGAATGTATGGCTATAGGCAGTAAACATACCAGGCTGCCAACCAGCTCTGACAGGGTCAGTACCAGCACCCCCAGTGCACACAGTTTCCAGCTTTTGGTATGTGACTGACCAATGGAGCATGCCAGGACAGGACTGCAGCTTAATTCAGAACAGTAACTGCACGCTTTGGACCCGTGCTTGGAGCATGTGCTGAGTAAATTCTTCAGGAAGTACTGATCCAAAGGTGGAGACTGGTATATCCTCTATCCACTCCACAGCTGATGGAGCCAAGACAGATTCTTCCAACACAGGGGAGCTGGAGGAGGAATATTTGTATTCAGAGCTCACCACTGGAGATGGCAAGCAAGGGAGGGACTCTGGCCAGCAACACTCCCTCTGACTCTGGTGAGGCACCACAAACAGCTCCTCCTGGAAAGAGACCTGACCAGTGGTGCCCTCAGGACTTCTAGACCTTGCTGGGGTTCAGTGCTTAGCAGGAAAGGTTTCTGCAGGTGGGAGGCAGCAGTGGGTTGTGTAGGTGTTGGACACTGTAGTTTGAGATGTTTTCTGTTGTCTTCTGCACATGACTCACTGAGCAGCACTGCACAGCTATTTTCAAATCATGAATCTGCAAGGCAGACCCCCTTTGGCTAACAATCCAGCTAACTGGGGAGAAAAAACAATGCACCTGTCTCATCCCGAGTGCTGAAGTAGCAAATGCTTTCTGAGTTTTATTTGCAGAAATGGGACAGTCATGGCCCTTCTTCTAGTTTTAGAACAAAATTTCCATCTAAAAATAGTGTGGCAAATCACCAGTGTAGGATCTCTGCTTTCTTAGACACACAGCCACCCCAGAGCACCTGTCTAGAGAGCTGCCCCAGCACATCCCAGAGTCTGCAAATGGCAATTATTCTGCATGTTGAATATATACATTCCATCTGTGTGTGTGTGTGTGTCTTGGCACACGTGTATTTCCATGCTGGTACATCTGTATAGTACATCTTTTCTACATGAATTAAGCCAAACAGTAATCACAACATGTTATTTAAATATCACTAAGGATTAGAAGATTCAGAAAGACTCCAAACCCTATAAAGTGATGCTGAGCAGGATTACTTCCTGGCAGCATGTGGATACATGTGTAAGCTGATTATTTATTTTCATGACCTACATTGGCACATAAGGAAGAGCCACAGTCCTCTCCCTCCTCAGACAGAACAAAATCAAACTGTATCCCTCCCAGTGATGGATTCAAACTCACCTTCTTTTCTTTCTCTTTAATGAACAAAAAGCAGAGAAAGATGAGAGATAGATTTCAGCAGCTGAAACAAGGTGGAACTGCTGAGCTATAGGAATAACCACAGTGTTGAGCCAATGGCATTCAAAGAACTAACAGTAGGGATAAATTGGAAAAAAAAAAGGTAATAAGGAGCATGTATCTCAAGGTAGATACAAGGTCAAAGCAGCTTTTGGAAGAAAGCTAAAAGATAGAAGGGTGAGAATAAAAAGAAAAAACCTACCAGGGAGTATTCACATTCATAACATTCCTTGAGTATTTGTTATGCTCCTGCTTACTTACTGCTAATTCATACTGTGCTGCTTACAATGAGAAACATTGAAACACTGCTAATTACAACAAGGTGCTACATACACAGAGCAATGCCATTGCTATTCCTTACAGGCCAAGGGCAGCATCCTGTGTTATCCTGCTCAAAAGAGGCTAAAATAATGCAGTAACTGTCTGCAAAATCATACAAGCAAAACAAATGTCATTTTTCATGCACAGAGTAGTTACATTTCTTCATGCATGTAATCTTTAATTACTAAAGAAACTTTGATGTCAAAAATAAAGCTGCCAAAACAATAAGGGGCTGAAGACAGCTTCTATTTTCAGGCTCACAACTCTCTTGTTTTATATGGAGATTGTAACACAGGAATGCGGCACAAGAGCAGAAAGCAACATTAAGTGGCCTGTGTACTACACCCAGGTTACACAGACAAAGACCTTCAATTAATGCCAGTGCTAGTTTTTATTCAGACTATGCTTGGGAGTGACAGAAACCTCCAACATGTACAGGATTATGGGGATTTTTAATGTTAAAGACTGAGGTGTTAGAGGACTATTTGTAATACGATGTCCATCCCTGCCAAAGAGGGCTCTAACACTAAAGGCAAGGGATAAAACGTGCTGGTTGCAGGATGTTTTCCTCTGCCCAGATTAAGAGCTGTTCAATAGAAGTATAATAGAATCTGTAAATCTACTCTGGCTCAAGAACAGTGTGCTTGACATTGAAGATACAGAGCTGTCATAGTGGAGATAACCTGAACAGCAGGCCTCTAGGTATGGATAATGCATCATCTGACAGCATTATAGCTTAAAAATAAATTAATAAAACCAATGTAAAATAAAAACTGGTCATATCACAGCCTACTTTAAGCTTTAAAATAAATAAGGACTGGCATGTTCTATCTGTTTCTTCTTTAAAATATGCTATAATCAATTTGTTTGAAAATTCTAATGTGCAATGAACAGCCTGAGCATGGCCCTGCTCTGGCACACATTGCCCTGGCAGTGGCACTGGCATGTCCAGGGACAGGCTCCAGCTGCTGGCACACCAGGGAAGGCCCCACAGTCCCCACACAGAGGGGCTGGCAGGCTCAGCCCTGCACCCCTGAGCTGCCTCATGCTGCAGCTCCTGCTGAACCAGATGCAAGAACTGCTGGAATCCTACATTTTTTCAGGTTTTTCTTTTGCTTCAGAAAGACTGCAAAAAACATCCCAGGAGCAGGATTTGAGGTTTTATACCTTTTCTCTCTAGAAAAGCTTCCAAGACTGTTCTATACATCCCCTCTTCTTTACCACACTTAACCTTGATACTTTCCACTGAAATGCAGTCCCTCGCCCTCTGGAGTCACTGCTCCTCCATCTCCTCGTGGCCCCTTTACCCTGTTTCCTCTGCCAAAAAAGCTGACCTTCACCTAAAGCTGAACCCTCCAAGAAGGAACACACCCCTGTGTTTGAGCAGCTGCTGTGATTTCCACATGAAAAGTTTTCCCTTCCTCTACGACCTTATGCCACCACTGCAGCTGAATATCCCAGATGATTAGGGACAGATCCTGCAACCTTCCATGCAGGCAAGACTCCTGTCACTCTTACACTGCTAAGAAAGGACCCCCATGGTGATGTTAATTTCAGCAATGCAGATGGACTCCAAAACCCTTCCATCAGTTACCTGCTTATGGTACTGAAGATTTCTAAAACAGAGAAATTAGTGGAACAGAAATGAACAGAGTAATTCCAGCACAAAGAATGGTAATACAGAACCAGACCCAGTCCTGCGGTTCCTTCCAAGTTCAGGCAAAGGATAACCAGCACAGACACACTGAGTATCAACAGAAGGAACCAGACAGAAAATGCAACATGCTAGCACAGGAAGAGGCTAAAATTTCAGAGCACCAGTAGTCACAGACCTGAAAAACCTTCCACATGCAAAAATCTACAGCCAGGTTTCATCATTAAATATGATGGACTACATGTAATTACTACCTCAAGCTTTATAGCTCCTCTAGCAGTCCCATCCTATTCTGCATTAGCTACAACAAACTAATTTTACTGATCTAACTTCTGTTGTACCTTGCAGAAGGAAAAGGCAGAGATTTGAGCTGATTAATACAGCATTTAACCCAGTAACTCTGGTGTGGAAAGGGACTGGAGTTTTGATCAACTGAATTAACAACTTCACTTTTGATCTAGCTGAGAGAAACCTACAAACATCAAAAGCAGGTTTTACTTAGCCCCCTTAATATCTGCAACTTGCCCTAAGATGTCAGCTCTTCTCACGGATATTGGACATGAATCACAAATCCTGTGATTACACCTGCCAAGAATCCTCTGAAGAGGCATAGGATTTCCTCCCCCCACACACCTCTTCACTAGAAAAAGCTGGTTCCTGCTGAATACACATATCAGAACAAATCAGCAAGACACTGACCTGTTTGGGTGTCAAGTCATTAGTACAAACAGAAAACTTCAGAAACACTGCAGAAAGGAAAGAAAAAAGATGCTTTGCAATAAAGGCGAGAATGGACTGCATCTTTAAAGGTCACACTCTTGTCAGAACAAGGAGATTTATGGAATATATGTAAGTGGCAGGATCTTCAGATGCATCTCAAGAATAAACAGGGTGAGATGTTTTCAAACAACATTTGAAGTGCCAGGAGAAGAGGCTGAGGGTCTCAGCAATAGGGAATTGGCCAGGGGGACCGGGGCTGGTGCAGAGGCAGAAGTCACCTCAGTGGCCAGGGCAGGGCTCAGTACCAGCTGAAAAGCCACAAAAGCCAGTGGTGTCCACGGTGCCAGTAGCCCCATGCCAGCCCCACAGCTGGGGCAGGACAGGTGGACAGAGGGAGCTCACTGGAAACCAAACCTCACTTACCTAATTTAGAGGACAGGGAGGTGTGCTCTGACAAACACATTAACACACACACACTCCACAGATCTAAGGCATACATGCAAAATGCTCGTTTTCCCCAGAATTTCTACTATTTCAGCTTTATAAAATTACTGCTTTAAGTTAGTTTACAGCCTTCCATCCAGTTGGCTGCATTTCAGAGCTATTCCAGCCCACACAGCTAGATTTTTTTTTAAGGCACAAAAAGGTGGCAGGCAGAGGGAAAAAGGTCTAAACAATGTCATAATCTTGATGGAAGATAAATAATCCCAATCCTTTTCTATTAGGAAAGAACTGGCGTACTAAATCCCACCATTCTGACAAATTTTGAAGGAAGATTACACAATGCCTTTATCTACCTCTCCCTTATCCTATTTTATGTAACTGGAGCATTGCTAGACTAGGACCAGCAGTCACCATTCTCCTTCTCATCCAAAAACTGGGTTCTCCAAACCACCTTTCCCTCTCCAGCTCTTCACCTACATTCTAACCCTCTGCCAACTAAACTGAAGGTCGAACCATTTTTTGTAGTTGAGATACAGGAAGAAGCTCCTGCAGCAGCCACTCTGCAAGGTGAGGAAGCACAGTTCTTAACAACACCACTGATGCTACAAACAGCAGAAGGCAATTCATCTCCTGTGCAGGACCCACAGTTCATCAAACCTTCAAGACAAGAAGAGATTATTCAAAAGCACCAACACTTGAATGCAGCCATCAAACACCAAGCACCTGCATGCACACTGCACACGCTGGTATCTGACAATGTCACTGCTCCCAGGTGACAAAATACACAGGGCAAGAGAGATCTCCTCTAACAAATGGCCCAGCAGAGATGTCCACGCTCTTCCTCGCAGCTGAAAAATGACCATGCTACGTCTTCAACCCCAGACTAGGTTGAATATGGAGCTGAAAAACATGACCTGCAGGGTGCCCAGCAGGATGAGACTCTTTCCACACTTCTAACCTGCTCAGTCACAAAATCCAGGACACAACAGAAGCCCAAGCCACTCTACCTTACTCACCTCTTGCATTTAATAACGTTTCTCTTGCAAAAGAGAGGAAATTGGATTGTAGTGGTTTTCTCCTTCCTATCTCAACATCTTCCAAGACAGAGGAGGATTCTCCCAGCCACCCTCTCAGACCCAATACCTGCTGCTCCCCAACATGCTACCTTGGCTTTGCCATCTGATGGGATCCATCCTCTCCTGGCTCAAGGCAATCCCAGATTCTGCATGCCTGCCACCACACACCTCCATAGCACAATTTGATGCTCAGTGCCTGCCTTGTTTAAAACCTTGTTTCCAAGCCAAACTAACTGAAAATAGAAACAGCAAACAGAGATGGTGTCCCAACAGGCAGTCTGTACACAGCATCACCATCACCCTCCTCCTGGGCCCAACTGTGTCACTTCCTCTGGATTTTCCCTGGATCAGCTCACTGAGACCTGTGCAATGCAGATCCCTGTCATGCCTTGGAGTCAATCCACGGTTCCCTGAGCCCGCTTAGGCCCAGCTCAGCTAAGTGCTGGCAGATTTGAACCCTCATGTGCAGCTAGAGATGAACCTCCTCCAGCTGTGACTGACTCCTGTCTGTCATGCCTTTGGCAAAGGTTCCCCTTTGCTCCCTCATTCCTTCCCACCCTTCTCAGTAACACATCTGATACTCCAAGCACTATCTATCGTTTGCCTAAGCAGGAGTTGTGCACAGGAACCTGCCAGCCAACACTGCCAGAGCCCAGCTTTCGTCTCCTCCCTCTCCCTGGCACAGCGGGCTTGCTGTGGTGCTCAGTGAGCAAAGCTCTGAGTGCCTCTTCCCCTCCACAGAGCACCAAGGCTGTATCAAAGGGGCTTCAGATAAAGTCTTCAAAATTGCATCTTTGTGCCTGCAATGACGTGCAGACTCTTACTCATCTCTCTTTTTATTAGATAAAAATCCTTTCAAAGTTGGTAAATGAATGGCTATCTGCCAGGCTTAGGGCTCTACAGAGAGGACTAGAAGTCCTAATAGGGTTTGTTCCAAATTTGCTTTGCTAGTAATAACTCTAAAGAAACAGCTAAATGAACACAAACACCATATTTTATTTCTACTTTTCACTTTTTTATTTTATTGTAGGATATGTAGTTTCTAATGAAATACTAAATTCACTGACTGAGAAGATTTTTAAAACATATAGCAGTAATACATCTTAAACTCACTTTTTATGGAGTATTTTTAGGAACCCCTCCAAAACAGATCTCCAGCTCCCATGGTTGCCATGAAATGTCAGCATTTGACAGTTTCCATACAGTTATCTCTCAGACAACAGTTTCTGTCTGTAATTAGAACAGTAACTGCAGCAAATCTGAAGTCGCTGTTGCTAAATGATGTCGTTTTAAAGGCAGGTTAGTGAAGTTACCAAGGTCTGAAAGAGCAAGGTTTGGGGGTGTCTTCCCAAATCTGGATGTGTGGGAAATAAGCATACAGCCTTTGATCTTACCATCTTCCCTCCAGCACCCCAGGAAAGCATCCAGGCCTCTCTAGTAAGGAAAACTGTCTCATAGACTCACAGAGACCTGTATACAGATATGTGCAAACCTGAATCCATACATCCCTCACATTTTGTTCTTTTCTGCTCAGATGCAGCCTTCAGATGGACAGATTGCAGTGTAGGCTGGCTGTGTTGTTGTTCAGAAGAGGCAAGGTGCTAGAAATCAGATGTTGGTAAACAACACAAGTTGTTTTCAGTACACTGTGTAACCCTTCCTGATGTTTAACATGTAAATATTCCCCATCATCCACCTACAAGCTCCTCAAGCCTTTCCTGAAAGACGAATTGAGGGCTGGCACCTATCCTTTGCTGTAAGTCCCAAAGAGCTTTGGTGTAAGTCTCAAGAGCTTTGCAGAGTACCTTTAATGCTTTTGGTGTACTTCAATAGGATTTTGTACTTGCACTTGTGACTCCACAACTGAATTCAAACACACCAAGAAAGCAGCTGCTAGGGCAAGCAACTTCTGATGCTCAGAAAGCAAAGGTACTTTATAATGTAAGAACCAATTCCCAATTTAAAGACTTCTCGGTATTCCTAAAAAGAATTGCAATTTTGAGAATGTATGAAAGAAAATATGCCGGACATGCTAATTGCATCTTCTGTCCTCAAAGACCAAAAGGGAAACCAATTATCACATACACTCAACAGGCTGCAGCACCAAAATACCCATCAGCATTAGGCAGCAGCTCCAGCAGCACATCAGCTTGTATCTGTTGTCTTTGTGCAATCAGCAGCTGTAAAAGTTTGCTTGAAGAGATGGCACAGGAGGGAAAACACAAGTGAATACAGCTGGCATTTCAACCAGAGTTCACCACATTCTGCAGCTGAGGACAGGAAATTGTTGTTGTTGTTGTTTTGTTATGCTTTTCTAAGAAATACACAAGAGGAAAAAGAAAATTGTCTCTTCCTGAGCTACTCCCTATCCCTGCAGACCACAAACCCATTCAAGGACTCTGAGTCACAGCCGGAATGTGCACTTTCCCAGAGCAACCCCATTAAAGTGCAACCAAAAGACAGAACAAGCTTTTTCACATGCTTCAGTGGCTGACAGCACTTTGATTTTCATTTGGCCACCCAGTATTCATCCCAATTTCTCTTCTGGAAGTGTCTAGAAAAATTAAACTGGAGGAACAGCATACTTTAGCAAGAGAGTGAGGACAAGTGGTTATAGTTTTGTACACATTCTAGCACAGTCCCTTTTGAATGTGGTTGTGCTACACAAGATGTAGCCACTAAGCAGCACTTGTAGAGCACCTCCTTCTCCAGCTCACACCAGTGCCAGGGTGGGCAGCAGCTGCCACATCAGCCCTGCTAAAGGTCTCCAGTCGTGCAGGCAAAATTGAATTTTGCTGCCCATGGATCAAGGCTGGGTTGTTCCAGCTTGTGGGAGACACGTGAGAAGTCAGACTCGCTGTTCCTGCTGGGGGGATGCGATAGCTGAGAGAGTCAACAACAGCTGGGGCTGGGACCAAGCCATCTCCTGCTCACACATATGCCCTGTCCTGTGCCACAGAGCCCAGCCTGGCTCTCCAGGGCGCTGGCACTGCTGAGGACACAGCAGAGCAGCAGCTGCTGGGACTGCCCCTGCCTGAGCACCCTTCTGCCTTGCCTAGAGCTGCCTTGTTTTCACACCTCAGCCTGGCAACACTGCAAAAACCAGCACAGCTCAGGAGAGGCACGGGAAACACCCCTCCACATCAGAACAGAAAACAAGAGGATATCTCTTAAAAGGTTAAAAATATTCTTAAAGCAGTATTTTAATAGCCTTCCTGAAAAATGAGAAATAATTGCTCTGAACATAGTGTGAGCAAAGCAGGCAGAAGCTGGATTTATTACAAGTAGGAGCTTAAATATTATAACCTCTTTAGGTCAAGAAATACAGTTAATTTTGATGAGAAAAAATGAAGTATCCAGCTTGGTTTTGGACAAATCACATTTTATGAGAAGCATTGCATTTCACTTGCTTTTAATTTATTCCAATGACTTGAAAACCCATCTGTATTTTTTTAATAATAAAGAAACACAAGCTCTTGCCAGTGATGAACAAATACAAAAGAAAAATCTATGAGAGCTAGCAAAGGGAGGAAAGTCTAGAAACGCTTGTGTAAGAGGCAAGCACAACAGACGTTAATCTCTGTGCAAGCCAGCAACCACAGTTTCAGGAAATATACCCAAAGGAGGAAGGCAAGGGATGTAAAGTTGCACTGGCCTGACAGGACATGCAGCCCTTGGGCACACTTCCCAAGCAGTGCTGGAAGGGAAGCTGGGAAGGACCAAGCGAGAGGCACTCAGCTCCTGCTGACAGTGACAGGGCCTTGGAGCTAAATCCAGCTCCAGCCCAAGCGCCTCCGAGTTCAGGCAAGTTAATAGGTGGGCAGATTTGGTCCTGCTGACATTAATGTCAATGTTTTTCTCAAGCTCAGGTTTGCAGCTTGCTCTGCTCACACACCCCATAATGGATGTGACAGCCCAGTCAAGGTGCCAGCACTGCTACACTTTGTTCACAGGGACCAAGGCTCAACATATTCCACACGCTTACAAAACTCTCCAAAGGCAAAGCGTTTTTGTTTTTTTCTCAAATCTGTCATCACAGAGGGACACTTGCAGAGCAGATGAGCTTAGAAAGCATCAGCACACAAAGCAATTTTTCACTACTACCATGTCACTTTTGGACAGTGAATTCTGTAAGTTGGGTTTTGTTCTTTCAGCAATTTAAGCTACCTGGTCTTTCCAACCAGCCTTAGCAGACTCAAGCAACTTAGATTAACTGAGTGACTAAAGTAAAATTGCATTTTATAGAAACCAGCAGACCCAAATATCCCTTATCCTTACCCTTAAATCAGATACAGGACTTAAAAGGTTATAACATCTTCAGAGCACACAAAAACATGAGAGGCAGCCCACTGCCCATAGTAAAAAGGCTTATTTCAATGAGTTTTGTATCAGCCAGCCACCGAAGTCCTGAGCCTGGCTTGAAGGTTCTGACCCTGCCACACAAGAAGGTTCTGACAGAGCAAGTCCAGAGCTCACCTTGACAGGACACATTGGCTCATCCTCAGCACAGTTCCCCTGCCAGCACTGAGATCTGCTCTCGACATTTCACCCCCAAGTCACCACCTCTTGCTCAGCCCAGACTTTTCTCTCACGCTTTCCTGGAGGTGAACCATTCAGTATCTGGCTGGAGACTGTTGTAAAAACTGCAGTACCTGAAGTTCCATTACATTGAACAAAAACATTTGCTATAAAATTAGCACTACAAGCACAAGCATAAGCCAGATCTTTTTCTGCCAGGATGGATCCCATGTCTTATGATCAGAGATAACTGCAATAGCTTTCTCCCTAATGAGCACCTTCTGGGTTCCTAGCAGTGTTACTGGAACCACCTGGAATGAGAGGCACCCCAAGCATGCATCTGCTGCTCTCTGTTAGCTCAGACACATCCATATTGTGAACACTTTTCAGAATATGTTCTAAGCAACATAAAAACAAGAGAGAGTCTTCTCCACTGAGTCCAGCAGGCTCTGACAAAGATCACATTTGCAATGTGGTAATACTTCTCTCAGTGCATGCATCTTTATTTACTTCCTAGTACAAGATGTTTCATCAAAATTAATAGTTTAATTTTAATGGTTCTCTTAAGTTCTTAGCAAAAGCAGCCCCACATTAGAGAAAGAGCCCTGGCTAGGACACATGCACGAAGGTTTACACTTTCCTTTCTGGCAGCCAGATTTGGGGGATTATTACCTTTTACCTTGAGGGTAATTTTTCAAAATAAAGCTACCTTTTTTTTTTTTTTTTTTTTATTCACAGAAGAGCTGTTAAATTGCCACAGATGGTCATTTGTTTTCATTTTGTGTGTTTTACACAGCACATTTTATGGATTGTAATAGTTAACTAAATGTAACAAATAAAATTAATTTTAAATTTAAATGTTGAGCCTGCCTAATCTTCACAACACACCAACACTGTTGGGGTAGCACAGTTTAAATATAATAGGAGGAACAGGGTCCTTTGGCAGTCCCATCACAGCCCAGCTGCTGACTATCAAGTCACTTTATAATTTAAAATTCAGAGGGGCTGACTGACACTGATATACAGAGTGCTCAACACCACAAAATATCAGGCCCCCACTTTCTTTACAGTAAAACCTATTTATTTTACAAGGGTTTTTTCAGAACTGTTCATATTCATATTTTGTTCTCTTCTACCTAAACTGTATTTGCAGATTCTATTACTGAAATACACTTCCATGACAGTGAAAGATAACAAATAGAGCCAGGCATGTGGTGCTTCACAGGACAGATATACAATTCCCTTCACTATAAGAGGACTGCAATAGCATTTAGAAATGCCTGGTTTGCAGAGTCAGCAAAAACATAGTTCTAAAGAAAACTTCAAAAACAAGTTAACTCACTCCTCCCACAATTTGACAGAAATTATGGAAATAAATGGAAAATAAAAATGCTGCCCATAATTTATTACACTGTGTATTTCAGCTGCTGCTCTCCATATGCACATTGCTGATCTCTGTTCAGCTCAAAACTCAGTAATATTGCCAAGTACTATTCCAACAAATAAATTGGTTTTTACACCTGCCACAATGCTTTTTGTAGAGACTGTGGTGGTGTGGAATAAAGAACATTAAGTGAGAAGAGCGGGGGGAAACACAACTGTGGCATCTTTTGTTCCTGGCCAGATGCACAAGCCCAGGCTGCTTAGGCAATCCTGCAGCACTTCCTAAAATCCAGAACTGCAACAGCTCAGAATCTCTTTTTGTTTTTTTTCCCCATGTGGGAAAATATAAACAAACATACAGGGATGTTTTAAAAAACAACAGACCAACCAACCCAACAAACAAAAGGCCAATAACACACTTGTATTGTGTGGCTTGTCAACAACACACAACAGAGACTAACATACTTGTCTGTCTCTCACTGTGACCAAATAAATTTCAAGGTGAACATGCATTAAGTAGGAAAGAAATGCCAAAGGTTCCACACCTCAGTCAGCTGGAACTAATCTTGCCTTTTGCATTTTCCCAGAAAATAATGAGGACTGATGGAAGGTGATAAGGAAGACCACATCTTCAGTAATGCACAGATTTCTCTACCAGGCTAAAATGAAATACTTTAACATCCAAGATTTGACATCCATATTTGCCCATTTCCTGCTAACACGCCCTTTTCCTCTTAATACAATCATTACTGGTGTGACCTTTCAAGATCCCCATACAATCTGCTGTTAATTTTTCTGAGCACTTCATCTCTTAAAGCATCTGTTTTCACATGTCCCACAGTTAAAACTGTTGGTTTAGGGAAAAAAAAAAAAAAAAAAAAAAGAGCTGCTTTGTCTATACATTAAAATAAAACTCTATACCTTTCATTAGTGTTATTGCTATATACATGAACTGTTGGGAAGGTTTGTAAAACAGTGGTTCCTCTTGTAGAAGGCACTAGAGGGAGGTTGGATATTGATTGACTGTTGGCATTTGGAAGCTGGTATAGGAAAAAAGTAGTTTGGTTTGACTGGGTAGGGACAGTCTATGCGTGTTTGGGTTTGTTGTATAATTTTTCCGTCACACTAAAAATTCAACAGCCCACAGGTTTTAGGGTACTATTTCATTTTCAAAAGGACTAGAGCAAACAGTAAGAGCTTTGTGAAGCCAGATCTACCCATTCCAATACTTCACTTTAACAGCAGCACCTGAAATAGAAATATCTTGATAGAAACCAACTTTTAGGAAAAAAAACCGAGACTGTCTCTTAGCAAATAATTTCTTTTAAAAAGCTTCAACACAGCAGTTTTGCCCTCCCAGAAGAGCCACATTCCCATCAGTGGGTGAAGCAGCCCCCAACACTTCAGCACTTGAGCAAACAAGAAGCCCACGTTCAGGTTTGTAGAGAAGAGGGGAGCACCATCAAGACAAGATTTAGTCTGGATCATGTTGTAATTCTGGAGCCAAAAAGGAGTGAGCATTTTAACCACACCACCACAACATTCTGTGGATTCAGCATGACCATGGTCTTCAATTTTTCCTCTTTCTTCACAGAAAGAAGATGCATATTTGCAGAAAGGCAACCTTCCTAAAACAGTATTATGTGCAATTAGGTGCATTCATCACACCTCATTCATTCATGCGTCCTTGACATTCAGCTGGATTTTGCAAAGAACCTGTTGTGAATTTGATTTTCCACTGAACAAATACGTATTATCTGATAGTATTTTTTCCTTATTCATGCATTGTGATCAACTCATGAAATTCTCTAATATATTCCTTACTTAATATTATTCAAACATTTTGTTGGCAAATAATCCTTGGTTTATAGGTCATTCAAATTGCAAATTGTAACTATTAGAGTAATTTTTTAGCATACGTAATTTATTTAACTTAAGTAATGCATACAGCCAATTTAATCAATGTGCGGTGAATTTCAATTTGTGCATTTCGCTTTAATAGTCTTAGATACATAAATCATGCACTCAGGAAACTGAAGATAATAATATGGAACTTAAATGAATAATTGGAACCACATGAACTAGTTCCACAGAAAACATGAAAATAGCCACATATACAAGCCAATCTAAATTAACTGTCCAAATCTTATGAACATTTGCAACCCTTTTTTCCCTTTCTAATTCGCTCTGATACAGTTAATTTGTAACAAAACCATGCCAGCAGCTTCAGCAGACACTGCCAGATTGCTTTCCACTTCCTCCTCTGTATCCTTATTTAGGATATTAAATAACTCTGGTCGCTGTTAACTTTGCTTATTGCACTGTCTCAAGAAGATATTTGACCACCACATATAACAAGACCTTCAACTTACACAGCATTTGGGAAGCAAACTGCAATTAGTGGTTATCTGAATCGATCCTAAATAGCCTAGGACAGCTCCAGTTGCTTAATGCTTTTGATTTTATTATAAGACCAGAGATAAAACTATAATGAGGTTCAGTGATAGTAGGAAGTTGGTCCTCTGGGACTTAAAATTGAAGCAGGCAGGCAAAAATTAAATGTTTATCTAGCAGATTCCTGTTTGTTCATGCTTTAATGTATTCCCCACCTCAGCTTCTGCTGCAATTAGGGAACAACCCTATGTCATCATAATCCTTCAAGAAAGAGAGAATAAAAGATAAGGAAGGAAGAACTAAAGAAAGAAAAACATGAAGCTGACAGCTGATACCTATTTACCAGCTTGATTTTTCCTAGTGAAAAGACCTTACTTGGAACAGGCAACAGACCAAAAACTGCACAACCTCCACAGCCCTGAGACTTCTTCCTTTAACTGGATCCAAGGCAGAAAAACACAGCACAGCAGTGCACAAGCAACCTGGAGTAAGCTCATATGTGCTCACCCCCATCAATACATTGTATAGTTCAGAAATGAGCAGGTGATCTGGAAGCAAGAGCAAAGATATGCTGTGCTACATCCTTGAAGTCAGATTCTAACAAAAACCACAGCCCTTGCCCTCTGTAGATAAGCCTAGAAAAGGTTTTCTGACACACAAAATTGCTGTGAGATTCCAAGAGCTGGGTTAATCAGGAGAAAAGAATCAGTCACAGAAAGCCTAGACCAGAAAACTTGCATTCTCTCCCATCTTCTGCAGCTGTGGAGCTGTTCAGACATGCAAGGTTTTGCTCCAGGCTGCTCTCCAGTTATTAGAGGCTTCATATCTCACAGATGTCATATCATGTCCCAGAAAGACCAGTAAGTGAAAAACTGTAACCACCACTGAAGTGTTGAACCAGCATTTGAATGGGCAGAACTGTGGTTATGCATATGATCCAAAACTTGAGTGAAGAGGTGAAACAAAAGCACCTTCTGCAGACAGTTTTGTGCAGTTTCATACAGATGCTGTTGCATCCCATGACAATGCCAAATAGTAAAAATGTAAATGGTCAGTTCCAGATGCAACATCCATTAGAAAGAGTGATCCTCATGGACAAGTTCTGATGGCCAGAAGAGAAAACTGACCTCAGGAATTGCCCTGACATTGGGATTTTGGGTCTGAGCAGAAAGGCAGAGCTGACTGGCCCTTCCAAGAACTTACAGGGGCAGTCAAGCCTGAGGAGGATTAGATGGGAAATGGAATGATGTAAGCACTCTGCTCATTTGGGTGATGAACTAGAGTTCTTCAAAGGGTTCATGGCTGCTACATCAGGGTAGATTCACCCAAAAAGTAACTCAGGCATTCCTACAGCATGGATGAGTTAGGTACCCCACTGCATAGCATGATCTCCACTGCAAGGGGATACAGAACTCACTAAACTAATTCCTAGATTTCAACACCCTAAATTTTTGCTCCTTTCCCAGGTGGTAGCATCAATCTGCAGGTGGGTGAATGCCAAGGAGAGAAAACCAGCCTGCACCTATCAAATCCCACCCACAGCACCCTGTTTACAAACTGAGGGAGGAAGCACACAAGTTTTTGAGTTTTTTGCACAGGCATTTCCCATGAGAGCTCAGAAAAGATTCAGCACGTGCCATTTCATGCAGCAACGGCTTGTCACACACTGACAAAAGCAAACTTTTTCCACCACCAAATTCTCTATTACTGTAGGCACATTTTCAGGGCAGGCAGGTGGCTCAGAGGCAGCACAAGTGGAACCATCCTGTCTTCACACTGTGCAACTGGACTTCAAATTGCAGTCCCTGAAAGCCCCTTAAAGGTTGCTGCCAGCACACACTGCTGCACAAAAAATGTTCACTGCAACATCTTTCTTCCTTTTCCACTTGAATCTTTCACCTCATTCTACATTACAAAATTTGAAATCCTTACTAAGTGCCGTGACACACTGAATTGTTATTAACAAGCTTATTAGAGCTGTGAAACAGGATTTCCATTACATAAATCTCTCACTTTCCCCATAGTACAACAGGATACCATTCTAAGTATTTTATAATGCCCAGTGACCTACCTATTGCCTTGTAACAGAAGCAATCATCTCTGATTTGGCCTTCACGAATTCTCCAGCTGTCGTGATTCATTAACATACTGTAAAGTGTTCCTTGTCTAGCAGTGAAAATGTCCTGCTCTTCCCTCTCATAAGTAGCCTCTCTCCATTCAGCTCCTTGGTTAATCAATGCTAATTACATAGCTCTGTGATCATCTCCTGAAATTAGCACACATGGTAACATGTTCTTTGATTGCCAATGTTTTCGTAAATGTTGCATTAAAAAATAGCACTAAAATAACAGCATAGACAAAATTTGTATTAGAACCATGCGTGCCATTTCAAAATTCACAGCAA